>NC_069501.1:528793384-528930884 GCF_027579735.1 Bombina bombina | reverse complement strand
TACAGCAATATTCCACTTAAAGATGGTATTGATTCCTGCTTAAACTTTCTTTCTTTAGACAACTCTAACCAGACATATAGTGCTTCTACAGCCAGTAAACTTACAGAATGTATACTCACCCACAATTATTTAATCTTCAATAACTTCATCTATTTACAAACCATGGGAACAGCCTAAATGGCACCACAGTATGTAAACTAGGGATGGGCGAATGTGTTTATATCCGAATTCGAATGTTTGAACGAATGTTATTGTAGAAATTCGATTTACATAATAGAATGTTGATAAGAACGAATATTCTTAAAAATGTGATTTTCGAATGTTATTTGCAGTTTTCGAATGTGACATTCTAATTCGAATGTGACATTCAAATTCGAATGTCACATTCAAATTCGAATGTTACATTCGAATATCACATTCGAATTCAAATATTACATTTATTAAACACAATTGTAGACTAGAAACACTATTTCGAATGTCACATTCGAATTCGAATATTACATTTATAAAACACAGTATTTGAGTAGAAATACTATTTCGAATTCGAATGTCACATTCAAATCGAATATCACATTTAAAACACAGTATTAGACTAGAAATACTATTTCAAATTTGAATGTGACATTCGAATTCGAATGTAGCATTCGAATTCGAATATTACATTCATTAAACACAGTTGTAGACTAGAAATACTATTTCAAATTTGAATGTCACATTCAAATTCGAATGTGACATTCAAATTTGAATATTACATTTCGAAATTGAATGAATACATAGCTAAATATTCTATTATTCGAACAAATATTTTCAAATTTTATTGAAAAATTCAAAAACGAAAATTCGAAAATAGAATGTTAGAATGTTAAATAAACATTTGAAATTCGATTCGAACTAACGAATGTATCAAAATTCGTTTTAAATTTCGAATTTTTAAAAAAATTCGCCCATCCCTAATGCAAACCTCTTCATGGCTGACTTAGAACAGAGATTCCTAGCCACTCACCCTCGCAAACCCTTCAAATACTTTTGCTACATATGGACAGAAGGAGAAAAAAAACCTAGAACATACAGTATTCATAAATCACAATCTATTTCATGCATCAATCAAGCTTAAAATTGACTTTTTTAGAGACTGTGTCAGCTTCCTGGATAAACAATATCCATTACAAATGGCAAATTGCACTTATCTGTATACAGGAAACCAACAGATAGATGCAGCTACCTCCACAGCTCCAGCTCCCACCCCAATCACATTAAAAAAAATCCATAATCTACAGTCAGGCCACCAGATATCAAATAATTTGCTCAGACACCAATGACGATGACAAACATCTCATCACACTGTCCCAATAATTCAGAGAAAAAGGTCACAAAACAAGGGTTATAAACAAAAAAATTAACTCTGCCCTCAATACCCCACGTGAACACTTGCTACAATACAGGGAGAAGAAAAACATATTGCGTATCCCACTAGTAGTCAAACATAACCCTGCTGTAGAAGAATACGAAAAATCATAAAAGACTTACAGCCACTACTCTTAGAGGATCCCACACGCCAAAAAATCTTTACAAAACCCCCCATCCTGGCACTCAGACAACCACCAAACCTAAAACAGAAACTGGTCCACAGAAAGCTACCCCTTGATAAAAAGAACACCCAGAATAGAACCAAGCGCTGCAACAAAGCTTCCTGCAAACTATGTCAGCACATTTGTGAAAGCAGCACAGCTAATAACAAGCATAAATGCTATAACATTAAAGGGGCATATTCATGTATATCTGCAAATGTGGTATACATGATACATTGCACTGAATGTGAAGTGGGATGTTATATTGGAGAAACAAGCCAAAAACTGCACCTTTGAATGAACTGACACAAACACTCAATCAAAAACCACTGTGAAACAAAATACTGTACCCATGTTGGTCACCATTTCACCCCTGACCACTCCATCCAAAACCTACAAATCAAGATTCTCAGAGGCAACTTTTGAAATGAAAATGATAATGCTCTTCAACTTGCTAAATGCTGTACTAAATGTGGACTCTGGTTTCTTAACCAATTATCAAATTGTTTTTAATTTACTTTCATATACTGTAGTCAATAGACAGAAAGTGTTACAGAGGTTACAGAGGTCTGAATGCAGACACTCGATCAAAAACCACTGTGAAACAAAATACTGTACCCCTGTTGGTCACCATTTCACCCAACCTGACCACTCCATCCAAAACCTCAAAATCAAGGCAACTTCAAAAACACCATGGAAAGAAAAACCTTTGAAATGAAAATGATAGTGCACTTCAACTTGCTAAATTCTGTACTAAATGTGGACTCTGGTTTCATAACCCATTATCAAATTGTTGGCAATGTACTTTCATATACTGTAGTCAATTACATTGCATATTACACACTCTCTATGCATAGGTACGCAGGTAAGCCTATGTCCACACTTTTGTCATTATTATTATTCCCCTTTTTTTCTTTCTTTCCTTTCTCCTTTTTTGACTATGTTATATTCCCCTGTATACCTTATTTCACATCTTTATATATATTGATTCTATGTTAATTCTTATGTCAGTATATGCTTTGTGTATAACCATATATTTCCCCTGTCAAACTTCACTGGACACTGTCTGACTCTGTCTCCTAAACCCATCTCATGATTTTACGACACCCCCTCCTCTCCCTACATTCAGACCTCTGTAACACTTTCTGTCTTTTTAGCCTGTGTTTTAATATATAATCTGTAAATTCTATCAAATTGGTCAGTATTGCTTCAGACTTGAAAAAAGAAGACATTCTTCTGAAAGCTTGTCATCTTATAATATAATATGTATAGTTAGTCCAATAAAAAAGTATAATTGCTTAATATATATATATATACAGTATATATATATATATATATATATATATATATATATATATATATATATATATATATATACAGGGAGTGCAGAATTATTAGGCAAATGAGTATTTTGACCACATCATCCTCTTTATGCATGTTGTCTTACTCCAAGCTGTATAGGCTTGAAAGCTTACTACCAATTAAGCATATTAGGTGATGTGCATCTCTGTAATGAGAAGGGGTGTGGTCTAATGACATCAACACCCTATATCAGGTGTGCATAATTATTAGGCAACTTCCTTTCCTTTGGCAAAATGGGTCAAAAGAAGGACTTGACAGGCTCAGAAAAGTAAAAAATAGTGAGATATCTTGCAGAGGGATGCAGCACTCTTAAAATTGCAAAGCTTCTGAAGCGTGATCATCGAACAATCAAGCGTTTCATTCAAAATAGTCAACAGGGTCGCAAGAAGCGTGTGGAAAAACCAAGGCGCAAAATAACTGCCCATGAACTGAGAAAAGTCAAGCGTGCAGCTGCCAAGATGCCACTTGCCACCAGTTTGGCCATATTTCAGAGCTGCAACATCACTGGAGTGCCCAAAAGCACAAGGTGTGCAATACTCAGAGACATGGCCAAGGTAAGAAAGGCTGAAAGACGACCACCACTGAACAAGACACACAAGCTGAAATGTCAAGACTGGGCCAAGAAATATCTCAAGACTGATTTTTCTAAGTTTTTATGGACTGATGAAATGAGAGTGAGTCTTGATGGGCCAGATGGATGGGCCCGTGGCTGGATTGGTAAAGGGCAGAGAGCTCCAGTCCGACTCAGACGCCAGCAAGGTGGATGTGGAGTACTGGTTTGGGCTGGTATCATTAAAGATGAGCTTGTGGGGCCTTTTCGGGTTGAGGATGGAGTCAAGCTCAACTCCCAGTCCTACTGCCAGTTTCTGGAAGACACCTTCTTCAAGCAGTGGTACAGGAAGAAGTCTGCATCCTTCAAGAAAAACATGATTTTCATGCAGGACAACGCTCCATCACACGTGTCCAAGTACTCCACAGCGTGGCTGGCAAGAAAGGGTATAAAAGAAGAAAATCTAATGACATGGCCTCCTTGTTCACCTGATCTGAACCCCATTGAGAACCTGTGGTCCATCATCAAATGTGAGATTTACATGGAGGGAAAACAGTACACCTCTCTGAACAGTGTCTGGGAGGCTGTGGTTGCTGCTGCACGCAATGATGATGGTGAACAGATCAAAACACTGACAGAATCCATGGATGGCAGGCTTTTGAGTGTCCTTGCAAAGAAAGGTGGCTATATTGGTCACTGATTTGTTTTTGTTTTGTTTTTGAATGTCAGAAATGTATATTTGTGAATGTTGAGATGTTATATTGGTTTCACTGGTAAAAATAAATAATTGAAATGGGTATATATTTGTTTTTTGTTAAGTTGCCTAATAATTATGCACAGTAATAGTCACCTGCACACACAGATATCCCCCTAAAATAGCTATAACTAAAAACAAACTAAAAACTACTTCCAAAACTATTCAGCTTTGATATTAATGAGTTTTTTGGGTTCATTGAGAACATGGTTGTTGTTCAATAATAAAATTAATCCTCAAAAATACAACTTGCCTAATAATTCTGCACTCCCTGTATATATATATATATATATATATATATATATATATAAATAAATAAATATATATATAAATGAAAAAATCTACAATATACTTTCATTAATTATGTTGTCCCCCTTTCCTGTAATTCCATTCTGAAATTGTGAGCACCTTAGTTCCTGTTAGGAGTGAAAGTGCAGAACACTGTTATATTCCACACCGCCATTGGCTGCACAATCTAGTGGCCTATTTATAACTGTCCCTGATTGGCCACAGCAGAGAAAGTAACCTAAGTTACAACATGGCAGCCCCCATTGTTTTATAGACATTCAAACTTTACACTTATTTTTGTCACTATTTGAACAACTAATAAAACTTTAAAAAATACATCTACATGTTATTCTCAGACTAATCTTTTCATTGAATGCATCATTCCATCTAGCATTTATTTAGTGTTTAATGTCCCTTTAATCAGTTACACACTCTTTCTTTTGCATTTTGTACATAAAATTCCTCTATTTTCCATAGGAATGCCAAGTGCACCCCATATAAGCTAATGATTAATATATAATGCTATACTTTTAATAATAATGATGATTACTTCAAGTCAGGGATAGAAAGGTCAAAATTTGAATATGCATGGGTTCATTTCAAATTTAAATAAAAGCATTTTTACAATACACTGTACTTCAATTAGCTAAAAAGCTTCTAGTAAAAGTTATTAGTGTTTGTAAGCGGCATACGCACATATGCTGTGAGGGCTGTGCTCCTGTATTCAAACACTGCAACTTCTCAGACAGTCAGCAGTAGCTTTTATGACACAAATTAATTCTTCACTGACCTAATACACACCACTGCCAGCTCTCTGTGCTTAAATACTGGTGCACAGGCCCTCACAGCATATGTGTGTATGCCCCTGAAAAATAGTAATGACTTTTACTAAAAGCATTTTTGCTAATGGAAGTATATTGCAAAAAAAAATTATTTTAAATGTAAATGCACCATTTAGTTTAGACCATTTTACCCCTTTAACTCATCACTTGTTATAGAAGTGTGCTAATAGTGCTTAGCCATGATAAGATGCTTTGTTTAAAATATGTATCCATCCACTTGTCATAAAATGTAATTGTTGGCCATGACCCAAACCAAAGTTCATATTAAATAAGCTTCCTTAAAATTGTTTGTTATATAGGAGTTTGGTGCCAGAGATCTATCTAAAATTTACAGATGTTAAAAACTGTATTAAGACCTATTTTATCTACAAATGCAGTTTAACCTACACAAATTATTATTAGCCACACTAAATGTAACATAAACAATTCTATTGCTCCCCTCTAGGAAGTGTAAATGGTAGATGCCATCTCTCTTTTGTGCATTCTGCCTCTTCTTAGTCTTAGCAAATGGAGCTCATTTGATATTTGGATTAAATAAGCAACCCACTCTGGTAGTCAACACATTAAACCTGCATAAAAACTTTAATGATTCTGATAGAAAGTTTAATTGTCATTTTTCTGTGTTCTATTGGTATGTATGTGTATGTATGTATGGGGTACTTGTAAAGCGCGGCTAATCACCCGTAAGGGTCTCAAGGCGCTGCTCATTTTATCAACCTCAGAAGGATGAAAGGCTGAGTGGACCTCGCCGGGGATTGAACCTGCAACCCTTAATTGTTACAGAGCTCAGCCACAGAGCCTTAGTATGCTGAGCTATCTGTCGTTATCCTTTGTTGAAAAGCATACCTAGGTATGCACATATATGCCTTATGTTATTGTTCAGCTAGCTCCCAGCAGTGCATTCTGCTCCTTCAACAAAGGAAACCAATAGAATAGTGTATTAAAAATTAAATACACTAGAATTATAATTTTTTTTCTGTAGGTAAATAGATTGGTAATTGAATTTTGTGTGTTTATAAAAACTAACTAGGAAAAAAAAGCACTCAGCTGGGAATGTACAAAGCTTAATAGTCTACCCTATGGGATGATACCCAACAAGAGTGCAGCCTCTTTTTGCCCACTTGTGCCTTTCACATAGAAGAGATTCCCTGCAGTATATTTTAGTCTGATTCCATCAATATAGACAGCCCAGACCCAAAATACCAGGAAAATCTCCTCTGAATTAAGGATTTTTCAGCTAACCCCATACTTAAAGGGATAGGAAAGTCAAAAATAAACTTGCATAATGCAGAAATAGCATGTCATTTTAAGACACTTTTAAATTCACTTCTATTTTCAAATGTGCTTTGTTCTCTTGGTATCCATTGTTGCAAAATAATACGCACATATCATATCAGCTGGATGCTGATTGGTGCCTGCACATATTTGTCTCTTGTGATTGGCTAACTTGATGTGTTCACCTAGCTGCCAGTTGTGCAATGCTGTTCCTTTTGCAAAGGGTAACAGGATAATGAAGCAAATTTGATAATAGAAGTAAATTGGAAAGTTGTTTAAAATCGAATGTTCTATCCCAATAATGAAAGAAAATGTTAGAGTTTCCTTTAAATTGTAGCCTATATGGGCCTTAAAAGTGCAGGTGCATCTACAGTATATAGCTCTAAGGCACTGTTTGGCTAGGGGTGGGCATTCAGTTACCCTACATCTCCCTACGGCCCTGATAATAAAAGTCTCTCCATCTTGGAGAGAAATTCACAGGGGCTGAACTCTTTGAATTCTCTAAGAAAAAGGGTGGTATCTAGTCCCAGAGAGATGAGAGATGCCTCCCATAAAGCACTCGGCTCAGATGAGATAATTTAAAGATCCTAAAGCACTGCAAGATTTCTCACTAGATTCTTGACAGGCAGATTTTGCTATATTGTACTTCTCTCAGGGGTGTTCTCTGAATTTCTGTATGTAAAAGACAGGAAAGTCTAGTTCAATATAGCAATGAATGACGAGAGTTTTGTATTTTATATCACTTTACACTCCTTTTTTATTACATTGAAGCTTTGTAATTTGTATTGTATTGCATTTAGATACAGCAGTGAATAAAAAAAAAAATCTGATTATATTTTGAAACTTTCTATGTTACTTTAAAAAAATTAGGATTATACTTTTTACATTTCAGTGTATCTTTTATTCTACAGTAAACAAATGCAATGTAAGTGCAATTTAATTTGTAAAACAGATAGTTTAAAAAAGTGCACTGAACAGGGCAAGTTCCCAGGGTATGTTTGAAGCTCTTTCACAATTCTTATGATATGCTCAAAGCACTTTAAACTAGCACATCTCACATATTTATCTCACCAGCTGTATGAAAGTGAAGTTTGCTCAAAATTCACAATAGTCTTACTTAACTGAAAGAAAATAATGTATATTAAACTAGAAGCAAATAGAAGTTAAATTGTATTGAAAACAATTTCATTTGAATTTGCTGCAAACTGAGTGTCAGGTGCTTATTTATTAAGTTCACACTCCCCTGTGAGATTCTGTACCCCAGACAGGGTCATTACTTTCTATGGAAGGTATCCCTCTGGGACTTCCAGTCGCCCCATTTTTGATAGATAATTCAGTGAGATCAGCCTCTGCGAAGTCTTCACTAATTTCTTTCCAAGCTTCAATATTTTTGATTATTGGGCCCCTAGAAAGTAATCAATCTCTCTGGTACACAGAATATCACAGGGGAGATTGGAGTTAAAGGGACATGCATCCCAATATTTTTCATGATTTAGATACAGCATACAATTTGAAACAACTTTCTTATTTACTTTTATTATTAAATTTGCTTCATTCTCTTGGGTTCCTTTGTTGAAGAAGTTGTTGAATGTGTCCACTCAGAAAACTGGGTGGATACAAGCGTTACTCTATAGTAGGTGCTAGTCAGTTGGTGTAGGGTATACAGGCAGCTATATAAGGCAAATACTGGATGAGGTATATACCCCAGGCAGTAAGAGTAAATGTGGGTACAAGGGTTATAACAGCGCCTATATATCCACTAAAGCTTAGAGTATGTATCAATGTACATTACCCTCTGAAGAAGAAGGATCCAACGAAAAATAACCTTTGAAACGCGTCAGGGAAATATACTTTTAATATATATACTTTTATTGCTATACTTTTATATTGCTTTTAGATACTTTACCTCCTTGTGGCTAGATATCTAGCACCATTTTTTCAAGTAACTGTGTATTAACCCCATTTTGGATGTATCAACATCTGTGAGAAACCTCATTACGGAGTTCTCAGCTAAGATTGGGGCATTTTAATTGATATTAACCTGTGGAGAGACCAACTTTAGGTCTTATATGCCAATTACATACCTCATACTGTTTGAGGATGCTAAATGTGAGTGCTATGTGAATTGCATTACTGTTCTATATTAGAAATAAAACTGTATTACACTATATATACTTTTTTGTCTCCCTGGGTATTACTCACGACGGAGAAAGTTCATACCAAGTCAGAAAAAGTACTCCAAGAGGCCAAGGACCAATCCACAGGAAGCTCAAGGGATAAATCTACCATCAGAAACACATCCCTGCATACTCCAGGAGGCTAACGAAAACTGATACAGCTATCTCACTGGATACAAGGAGAAGAGTGGACTACCAACACATACCCCCAGTGCGGCATACTTACCTCATTAGATTGGGGTAATATCTGGTAAGGGTATTATATACCATCTATTACTACATATCATCCATATGTTGGACACATACTAAGGACTATATATATCCTAAAGATTCAAATTGAACTACCAAGTTCCTTATTTTATATATATTTTTTACTTTATTTTTCATATATATATTCTTTATGGTTTTGATTTTTTACCCACTTTGCTGTACATACTCTAAGCTTTAGTGGATATATAGGCGCTGTTATAACCCTTGTACCCATATATATATATATATATATATATATATATATATATATATATATATATATATATATATATATATATATATATATATATATATATAAAACCAGTATGCATGGTTATGCTAGGTAATACAGGTACAAAACTGTTTGGAACTGGAAAAGGTTTATATTTTGTAATATTTGCATCTTTAAAATGGGACAGCTTGGAGAGGGGATGGGACCAGGTGTAAACAGCAATATTGTATGTCATTTAGGCAAAATTTACTTGTCATAACAAAACATATATGCAAATTTTAATAATTTTAAATACATATCACCTTCATTAAATCAAACAAGTTGGAGAACAGCGCATTTCCAGCCTTAATAAAAAAATACCTTTATTCAATTAATGCAGGGTCCATAGGAGTACAAACAATGTTTAAGGCCTACTATAGGCCCTTAGTCATGTCTAAGCAATCACATACAGGTTTGTGCTTATTATATACTATCCAAGGTTTACACCCATCCTGCAATGCAATAGTGCCATCAAATGGCCAATTACAATATTACACACCATTTTTCTTTTTTTACTCAACAGAATAGTTCAATAAAATATTTATAAAACATTATTATACACAATAAAATCCTATATGTAACCCATTAGAAAAAGAGGATTTTTTGCAACAAAAAATGTACCTTACCTACCCAGATAAAAAAACAAAACTCAGAAAAACAAGGCCCAATCAGTGTCCCTATTAGCCACTTAGGGGTTAATGTTTCCAATTTATGGATCCAGAACATCTCTCTAATTTTTTTTGGATTAAATATTTTTTTCAATAAATTGAAATCTAAATTTAGGCAAGAGGTGGTACCAGCGCTAAATTATAAATAATGGAAAAGGTGAACAATATAAAGTATATTATAATATAATACCTCATAAATTTGTAAAAAACTTATCAGAACTGGATAAGAAATAAGGTATTATAATGTGGAAGGTCTGTCAATCGTCTGATGGATATGTGAATGTGCAGCGTGAAAAAAATGATAAAGTGTACCCTTAACACTTATAAAAATATTGACATAAAGAGAATGAATCACATAAAATTTTCAGCGCAACAAATACAATGTAAGAAATACAATAACTGTAAAGTCAATCTTAATATAGAGAGATTCTCTGATCTCTGTTCTTGATGCTTATAAAGCCTTTATATCCCCGGTATCCAATGTGAATAATATAAAGTAGTGGGTGTCTCCTTACCGGAATTACCCTCAATCGTATGAGGTAATGTATGCTCTCAAGTGTTAACCAAGGCAACCCTAGATCGGTGGTGATGTTTCATCTGTAACAATTCTTTACAGTGTAGTCGGCGTGTTCTTTACTTTGCTCTTGTACATGCCACTTGTCGAATGAAAACTTCCAAAGGCTATTTTCTTTTTTAGGATCCTTCTTGTGGTCTCTCAGGAGTATGGTATTCCTCTGATTTGGTGTTTATAGAGGGGAAAAGAACAAATAACACATAGCGTAATACTGTATAAATGGTAGATTTATTACAGACACTTTAACGCTATACACTTACATTAAAAGCCCTCAATCCGTGATGAGGTAAGCATTCACATGTGTAAATAAATAAAGATGTGGATTGGACCAGGCCAATCTATTTTAGCAGGACTGGATGGTTATCCTCATATGCAGTGGGTGGGGTAAGAGATGGTACACCCAATGTGTGATATCCCTTTAAGACTTTCTGACTATCAGCACTTCCTCCTATTTAAGGAAGTGCTTCTCCATTACTCAGTGCCTGAAAATTAAAGTGGATTCTCTCATCCTGTGCTACTGCTCATTTCAAGCAGTTTATTTTTCCCTTTCAGGTCTAAAGTATTTTATATTTTTTGAAGGCTGATTGTAACTCAAAGTTTGCTGCACTTCTTTCCTGATTCCTTTTGGACCGTTACTTCTAATCATATTCCTACGCTTCCGGAACTCAATCTCTCACAGCTGAAGCCGCACTCACACATGCTGCTACCGGACGCCGCTCTCTAATATTCTCTGGTTTAGTATTTACTCTGCTGCTAATACCGCTCTCCACGCTTCACCATCGTTTCTGGGGAAATCTGGTCTTATCACCACGCTGGTATTGGTATCGTATTGTATACAAAGTTTAAGGTTTACAAATATCACGCTAAGTGTCATTACTTACCTGAGCTGTATTTCATTGAATTAACCTCCTCCTTGCTGCTCAATATTGCGTGTGTGTTGGAACATTGTATATATATTTTAGAGTGTTTGTGTGAGTGCGTGAAACTAAAGGAAAGTTACTTGAACATTACTTTACTAAGATTTGAACTTTATCAACTCATTTCATATCCTGAATATAAAGGAATTTTTCTCATTTTTTCTTTGATCATAAATGAATCATTGTTTATATATTAGAAGCTTAATAAGCTTCTCACATAAGAATTACTATTATCATTCATAGAGGTATAATCCATACTTTTCATTTCAATTACTAAAAGTAAATGCTCACCTTGTGCATGCGAGTATATTAAGTTATATATACTTGCTGTTTACAAGAAAAGAGCTACATTTCCTTTATTTTATTTTTCTCTAAAGTTTGGTGAGACAAATTTATCACACATATCACAGAATTTTCAGGCCATAAAAAGAAAGTTTTTTTTTTTATTTTGGAATATGGATCCTAATGAAATTAAAAATGAATTTTCTAATATTCATCAGAAATTAGAATATCTTGCTAGAGCATAAACAGAGGTACAAACTGAAAATAAAGCTCTCAAAACCATAATAAAAGATTGTATGTCAGGGAAAGAAGCAGGAATTGCTGAACCTCACATACAATACCCACAACCATTTTCTGGCAAACGCAGCGAATTCAGGGATTTTAAAAGTGCATGTAAACTTCTTTTCTCACTTAGACCTAAAACATATCATAGTGAAAGGATAAAGGTCTGTACCACTATTTCCTTCCTACAGGGGGAGCCACGCTCCTGGGCCAATAGATTCTTTGAAAGTGAACATTCAATATTGGATTCGCTTGAAGAATTTTTTTTAGCTATGACTGCCTTGTATGAGGATTCCCACACTCAAATAACAGCTGAAAATAAATTAAGATCTATGAAACAAGGGAAAAGAAACATTGAAGAATATATTACTGAATTTCAAATGTGGATAGATGACTCTCAATGGAACGAGATCAGTTTAAAGAATCAATTCAGATTGGGTCTCTCTGAATCCCTTAAAGATGAATTGTCACGATTAGAGATGCCTGACACACTGAATGGGTTGATGAAATTAAGCACCACTTTGGACCGAAGGTTACGTGAAAGAAAGGCTGAAAAAGCTTCCTATGAAGTTGTGCCCAGACGTTCATATCCCTGTTTTACAACCATGGAAAAAGCTGTTTCAAACCAGGTTCCTATGGAAATTGGAACTATAAGGGGTCCTCTAACCCCAGAGGAAAAAATTAGACGTAGATTAGAAAATCTCTGTCTTTATTGTGGACAAAAAGACCACTCCGTCACAAATTGTCCATCTCTATTGAGACAGAAAAAGGGTAAGGGTAGTTTCAAAAACAATATTTTTCACATTTCTCAAAACCCCCATCTCACTCTCACTTTTTCTTTACAGTGGGATCAGAAAAACGTGCGCTCTAACGCTTTGATTGATTCTGGGGCGTCAGGAAACTATATAGACATAGCATATGTTAAGCTCAATAAAATTCCAACTGTTGTCAAGACACATCCTATTTCAGTTAAACTTATTGATGGTTCTATTATACAACAGGGCCCCATTACTCATCAGACAATCCCTTTACTCATAACAACTGACCAAGGACATTCTGAATATATTACTTTTGACCTCATACCTATCTACATGCATATTATTATTTTAGGTTTTAACTGGTTACAAATACACAATCCTCATATTGACTGGTCATCACAACAAGTAAAATTTGACTCTGATTATTGTACAAAGACTTGTTTTCCCTATCAGGTAATCTCTACTATGGAACATGAGCTACCACAAATTTATCAGGACCTGGCAGAGGTATTTGACCTCAAGGAGGCAGAAAACCTCCCACCACATAGGGAATTTGACTGTCCCATTGATTTAATACCGGGATCTCAGATACCACATGGTAAGATTTACCCTCTTTCGCAAGAAGAATTGGTATATCTAAGATCATATTTAGATGAAAACTTGCGAAAAGGGTTCATCTCACACTCAACATCCCCTGCTGCTGCAGGATTGTTTTTAGTACGCAACAAAGATGGGACAATAAGACCTATTATAGACTACAGGGCATTGAATGAAATAACAATTAAAAATAGGTATCCTTTACCTCTCATACCAGAGTTACTCGAAAGATTAAATGAGGCCACGATCTACTCGAAATTAGATCTAAAGGGCGCTTATAATCTTATTCGCATAAAGGAAGGGCACGAATGGAAAACCGCGTTCAGAACCCGCTATGGTCTTTTCCAGTATAACGTAATGCCCTTTGGTTTGAGCAATGCTCCCGCAACCTTCCAACATTTTATCAACGAGATTTTTCATGATCTAATGGATATCTGTGTCATCATATATCTAGATGATATTCTGATTTATTCGAAATCTCCCATAGAACATGAAAAACATGTTAGGTGGGTTCTTACTCGACTCAAGGAGCATAAGTTATATGCAAAGCTAGAAAAATGTGTTTTTCATGTCTCAAAAATAAAATTTTTGGGTTATATAATTACCCCAAACAAAATAGAAATGGATCCTGAAAAAGTATCCGCAATTAAAGACTGGCCTAAACCCACTACAGTAAAAGCATTACAGCGATTTATTGGTTTCGCAAATTATTACCGTAAATTTATAAAAAACTTCTCCTCAGTGATAAAACCATTAACACAATTAACTAGCATAAAACAGCGCTTTAAGTGGTCTGAACAAGCCCAGAAGACTTTTGATAGTCTTAAGGAAATGTTCACAACAGCTCCAATACTAACACTGCCTAAATTTGATCAACAGTTCCTGTTGGAAGTTGATGCATCTAATACAGGCATAGGGGCTGTTCTTTCCCAACAAAATAAGGAGACAGGTGAAGTTCATCCCATTGCGTTCTATTCAAGAACGTTGACTTGTGCTGAAGCTAACTATAGTGTTGGAGACAAAGAACTCCTTGCTATTAAGTGTTCTCTAGAACAATGGAGACACCTACTAGAAGGATCAGTAATTCCATTCCTTATTTATACTGATCATAAAAATTTAGAATACCTAAAAAAGAATAAGACTTTAACAGCAAGGCAAGCAAGGTGGTCACTCTTTCTAGATCGCTTTAACTTTCTAATAACTTATAAACCTGGGAGTCAAAACACAAAGGCAGATGCACTTTCACGTATTTATGAGTTACTTCCACATGAACAACCTAACTTCACTATTCCTCCAGAAAAGATAATAGGTACTTTAACACCCTTAGAAGAAGAGATTTACAGCGCTCTAAAACATGATTCAATACCATTACAAAATTGTTCCAAAGATCCTACTACAGGTCTTTTTTATCATGAAGAAAAGTTATACATACCTGAGAAAATAAGATCTTCCATTCTCACACATACCCATGATGACACCATATCTGGTCACCCAGGGATACAGAAAACCATTGAACTTACCCGTCGTAAGTTTTGGTGGCCAGGGATGAATAAATACATTTATGATTATGTCTCTAGGTGTGAGAATTGTGCTAGAAATAAAATTGAACATAAAAAACCCATAGGGTTACTTAGACCTCTGCCCATTCCAGATAAACCATGGAGTACTATTGCCATGGATTTTATAGTGGAGTTACCTGCATCACAACAATATAACACTATCATGGTAGTAGTCGACCATTTAACAAGATTGGCTCATTTTATTCCACTTAAGGGATTACCAACTGCCATGACTACAGCTAAAGTATTTCTTGATCAGGTTGTAAGACTACATGGTTTACCCTCTAATATTATTACTGACAGGGGTACCCAATTCACCTCTTCGTTCTGGAGATCTTTGTGTAAATTACTGAAAATTGATCATCGCTACACTACTGCTTTTCATCCTCAGACAAATGGGTTGACAGAAAGACTCAACCAGACTATTGAACACTTTTTACGTTGTTATATTTCACATTTACAAGATGACTGGCTAATTTACCTTCCTATGGCTGAATTTACTCATAATAATTCATTCTGTTCCTCAACCAAAACATTCCCCTTCTTCGCAACTTATGGGTACCATCCTAATACTATAACCTTGTCCCACAAAACAGTGAATTCCCCTTCAGCTTTAGATTTTTCTTCCAATCTTCAAGATCGATTAAGAGTATTGAAAAAACATCTAGCCGAAGCTAAGGAATACCAAAAGAAATACTATGATCGGAAACATTCTATTGGACCTGAATATAAAATAGGTGACCTAGTATTACTCTCTACTAAAAACCTCAAACTTCAGGTCCCTAGCAAGAAATTGGCTAACCAATTTCTGGGACCTTACCCTGTGGAGCAGGTAATAAATCCCAATGTGGTCAAGCTCACGTTACCCAAGGACTACAAGTTTCATCCCACCTTCCATATTTCATTACTAAAACCTTTTGATTCAATGACACGTACAACAGTTGATCTTCCACCTCCTATCTCAGTGGATCTTCCAGAGGAATTTGAAGTTGAATCTATATTAGATTCTAGGATTCGACGACAAAGATTGGAATATCTCATCAGATGGAAGGGTTATGGTCCAGAGGATGATTCCTGGCATCTTCATTCGGAAGTTCATGCCCCTCGTCTGGTGAAGTCATTCCATCATCGTTACCCCCTTAAACCTGGTCTGGAATCCCCGGGGGTGATTCCCTGAGAAGGGGGGGATGTGATATCCCTTTAAGACTTTCTGACTATCAGCACTTCCTCCTATTTAAGGAAGTGCTTCTCCATTACTCAGTGCCTGAAAATTAAAGTGGATTCTCTCATCCTGTGCTACTGCTCATTTCAAGCAGTTTATTTTTCCCTTTCAGGTCTAAAGTATTTTATATTTTTTGAAGGCTGATTGTAACTCAAAGTTTGCTGCACTTCTTTCCTGATTCCTTTTGGACCGTTACTTCTAATCATATTCCTACGCTTCCGGAACTCAATCTCTCACAGCTGAAGCCGCACTCACACATGCTGCTACCGGACGCCGCTCTCTAATATTCTCCGGTTTAGTATTTACTCTGCTGCTAATACCGCTCTCCACGCTTCACCATCGTTTCTGGGGAAATCTGGTCTTATCACCACGCTGGTATTGGTATCGTATTGTATACAAAGTTTAAGGTTTACAAATATCACGCTAAGTGTCATTACTTACCTGAGCTGTATTTCATTGAATTAACCTCCTCCTTGCTGCTCAATATTGCGTGTGTGTTGGAACATTGTATATATATTTTAGAGTGTTTGTGTGAGTGCGTGAAACTAAAGGAAAGTTACTTGAACATTACTTTACTAAGATTTGAACTTTATCAACTCATTTCATATCCTGAATATAAAGGAATTTTTCTAATTTTTTCTTTGATCATAAATGAATCATTGTTTATATATTAGAAGCTTAATAAGCTTCTCACATAAGAATTACTATTATCATTCATAGAGGTATAATCCATACTTTTCATTTCAATTACTAAAAGTAAATGCTCACCTTGTGCATGCGAGTATATTAAGTTATATATACTTGCTGTTTACAAGAAAAGAGCTACATTTCCTTTATTTTATTTTTCTCTAAAGTTTGGTGAGACAAATTTATCACACATATCACACAATGTTTTAATCCATAGTCCAAGTTTATTCAGTTGCGACAATCATTAATTGTTAAAAATCAAATAAAAAATAATTGGGAATCCAAAGACTCCAATAGGAAGCTTCTCCGTATAATCAAATCACAGTAAGATAAAGGTATTGATTTAATTATCTATGGTGAAGAATATGGGATTGCAGTGCACTTGCAAAACCAATTAAATAAAATAAATTGAGTAGGTGCAACTAAAAGCAAAGAGTTAGCTGTGAGCCCAGAAACACACTTAAAAGCATTTGTTTCCTGTGGGCGATATTGCCACCTGTTTGCGGTATTGTCAGTCTTAAATCCTTGTGGGGCGAGCTGAAAAAACCAGACCGCTGTGGGTGTGAAACTGCACTGCCACTTCTAAAGATAAAACCCTTACGCGTTTCGAAGTTTGTCTATTTGATACTTCTTCGTCAGAGGTGTGGTAATGTGCAGTCTGTCCGGTATTGAATTTAAAGCAAACGAAGGGGAGTGGTTTCACTACACCACGTATTACGTCATTGCGTAGCAGTCCTCAGCCGCCAATCATGGGTGATGTTACTGTTGTTACCATAGGAACGGGGAAGCTACTTTTTAGTTTATGGTGTAAACATACTATGTTCGCTCAATGTTATTAAGATTATGTATCAAACCAATGGTAATTTTTATAAAATAAAAAAGAGGGTTGAATGCTAGTGATTCAGGAAACCAATTGTTGCATATATTGGGAATCAAAGAAATTTGTTCGGATTGCGAGGGACAAGGTATGTGGTATATAGTAACTATAGTAACCACACAGCTGTCTCTACAGAAGTATCATACTCTGTTTGCAATATAAGTTAAAATAGGCAAGATAAAGTCTTTGTTATAGCATGTTGGAATCATGAATTTTCATGGGATTAATTTTCTTCAGTCATGATAAGACTAAAAACTGAATATTTTTAAAAACGGTATCTTATTATTTACTGCAAGGTATACAACATATGTCGGCATAAAAAACCCTGCGTGTGGTGTACCTTATAATAGCCATAATATATTTCTTGTGTACTGTGGATATTGCAGAAACGATATATAATATGTTTCTCTCTTTAGTAAGGATTGTTCCGTGACTGTTTGTGCAGACCATTTCTATTGTATATTTGACAGCAAACATTAATTTTGAAATTGGTTAAAAAGGTGGGTCTTTCATAATTAACGTTAAATGTTTTTGTTTCAGCTTAGCTTTAGATGGAACTTCTGTGTTCACTAAGACGGGCGAGATCTGATAATGTTTAATATGGGTAAAAATCTCTCTCGACTAGAAGAAATCCTAGGATAACTAATAAGACTGGCTTAGGTAGTATAAATATTAAAACTGGTTTCTTGAAAATCCTGTCAAGGCCGACCTCTTAGTGGTGGCCAGAGTGGTTAAAGTATCTTAAGTTCCTGTTTTATATATCCTTTAAATTTTGCTTGTATTTTTAAGTTACAAAGAGTTAGAAAAGGGTCTAATGGTTAAGATTAACCCTAGAATTTCCATATTTCACTTTTCTTTTTGTTCTCTATATGTGGTGGTCTATCTTACTGTCTTTGTGAGCAGCTACATATAGTAATATGATGTCATAGGACTATGGGGTTAGCTGACAGAAGGAGATTATTCATAAAAAGGCCGCAAGGTCAATTTCTTCATTTAGACCTTTGGGTGCCAGAGTGCCCATGTAATGAATCCAGAAAGATTCTCTTTGTCTCAATAATTTAAATCTGTCTCCTCCTCTTTTTGGAACTTGTACGTGTTCTAAAATTGTTCCCCTTAGATGTTGGGGATTTTGTTGATGAAATTTTCTGAAATGTTTTGGTACGCTATGATCCTTATGTCCATTTTCAATATTTTTGAGGTGTTCCAACAGGCGAATTTTATAGGGTCTTTTTGTGCGCCCTATATATTGTTGTTTACATGGACATTCCAACAAGTAAACAACGAATGTGGTCTTACAATTCGTAAGTTTGTTTATTACACATTTTTTATGTGGATATGTACTTGATTGGACTGTTTTGGTTGGTTTCGATGGTTCATATGCGTGTTCGCAGCCTTTACAGTTTAATCTTTTGCATTTAAAAAATCCTTTGCTTTTTTCTGTTAGCCGATTGTTCACTAATTTTTGTTTAATTTGGCTAGGGGCTAGCATTTGTTTAAAGTGTCTGTTTTTCTTGAAGAGGATTTTTGGTGCATTACTGATACTATTTTTTAGAAATTTATCTTGTAGTAAGATTGGCCAGTATTTCTTTAGATTTCTTCTGATCTCTGGGGCTGCTTCATTAAAAGTTGTTACCATACTAATATTCTTAGTAGATGTTATTTTCTTATGATTAAGACCATTAGTTAAAAGATGGTTCCTGTCCAGAAGTCGTGCCCTTTTTTGTGAGGTCTCCACCAATTTCTTTGGGTATTTCTTTTGTATGAATTTGTGTTTGAGTTTCTGATTCTCTGTTATAGTCAGCGAGTTTGGTACAATTTCTTCTGATGCGCTGAAATTGTCCAAAAGGGATGTTATTGATCCACGGTTTGTAGTGGCCGCTGTCTGCTTTTAAATAGCCATTACAATCTGTCTCTGTAGAGAATAGTTTGGTCAGGATTTTTCCATCCTCATGGAATAGTACTAGATCAAGGAACTCTATACACATTTCCGAGACCTTTGAAGTGAATTTTAAATTCATGGTGTTTGTATTTAGGTGTTTAATGAAATCTTGGCAGCTTGTTTCTTCTCCATTCCATATGACTATAATGTCATCTATGTACCGGCCCCACCATATTATATTCGTGGCAAATGGGTTGTTGTTATACACATGGGCCTCTTCCCATTCCCCCATGTAGAGATTGGCATAACTGGGGGCCATGGTTGTGCCCATGGCCGTCCCGCTGATTTGGAGAAAGAATTTTCCATCGAACAGAAAATAGTTCTTTTCCAGAACAAACCGGATACTGTCGGTTAGAAAATTTTGATGTAATTCTGTTAATTTAGTTTTAGACAAGGTACGTGAAATAATTTCAATACCCAATTCATGGGGAATACATGTATATAGGGATGACACATCTAGTGTCATCCATTCATAAGAATTTTTCCATTCTAGATTACTCAATTTTGTTATTAAGTCCATTGAGTCTCCTATATAAGATTTCAAAGAGGGTACGAGTGGTTTCAGGAAGAAATCCATGTATTGTGATAGTCTAGCTGTGAGTGAATTGATCCCGGAAACTATAGGACGTCCCAGAGGTTTCTGTTGGTCCTTGTGTATCTTCGGGAGATGGTAGAAGATAGCTTTCCGTGGGTATTGGTGTGATAGATATTTTGATTCGTTTTGGTTTAATAAGTTATTAAACTTTGCTGTGTCAATTAAAGAGTCATACTCTTTTTGGAACGTTAATGTAGGATCTCCCCTTAGTTTCACGTAAGTGAGCGGATCGTTTAGTAATCTAAACGCCTCTGTTAAATAATCCACTTTATTTTGGATAACTAATCCTCCGCCTTTGTCTGCTTCTTGCAGGATTATGTCCTCCATCTCCATGATTGATTTTAAAGCCTCTTTTTCTTTTTTACACAAATTGTCTTTTCTGATTTTAAACTGTGTACAAAGTTCTTCCAATTCTGTTTGCACCAAATCATTAAAGGTGGGGATGAAATTACCTTTGGATTGAGTGGGGTAAAAAATGGAATCTGGTTTGAGGTTGGAGTGACTCTTAAATATTAGTTGTGAGTCATCTGCAAGCATCTCATTTTCGAGATGCAGTTCTTCCAAGATGTTTAGAGTTTCCATATCTGTGTCAAGAAGACTTTCAGTAGTATTTGACACTACATTCAATTTTATCTTTTCATGGTGTCTACATAAAGTCAATTTTCGTATAAATTTGTTCAGATCAATAAATAAATTAAAAGGATTTGGACCTCTAGTAGGGGCAAAACTAAGTCCTCTGGATAGAACCTCCAATTGGGTATTAGAAAAAACAGAAGAGGACAAGTTAAATATCTTTAATAGTTGTTGTCCTGTTTCCCTCGTTTTGGGGTTCTTGGCATATCGTTTTCTAATTCTGTTTCCCACCAGACCTCTTCCTCTTCTTCCTCTACGGGTCCTTTTCTTTTTCTGGTCTGTTCTATTGACCATTGTGGTCTTAGATTGACTTTGTGATTCATTAGTTCTATTGATGGCCAGGGAAGTATCTCTATAAAATTTGGAGAATTTTGAGGGTAATGGTTGCTGGTCCATTCCCTCTCTAAAAAAATATGTGTATGGCTTTCATATTGTTGTGATTGACTTGCTTTGTTGTTATATCTATAGTTCATATGATGGCTAGGGCCTGGTTTAGAGTTCCTCCAATCTTGTTGATCACTTTTTTGCTGTGTTGGTGTGTAGTTCTGATATTGACGCTGTGGTATGTATTGTCTGTTAGAGTGGTGATTTGGATAGGTAAGGTTCCTGTTGGAATTATCTCTAGGACTTTTCTTCATATTCCATGACACTTGTTTGGAACTATTTGGTTTATTCTGGTATTGATTTTGTTCCCTCTTATTGTTTTGCTTATTATAGTTTCTCCCTGTGTTGTAATTCCTTTCTGGGTTGTAACTATTTACTCTTGTTTTGTGATTAGACAAAGTTTTAATTTATTTTATTTAATTGGTTTTGCAAGTGAACTGCAATCCCATATTCTTCACCATAGATAATTAAATCAATACCTTTATCTTACTGTGATTTGATTATACGGAGAAGCTTCCTATTGGAGTCTTTGGATTCCCAATTATTTTTAATTTGATTTTTAACAATTAATGATTGTCACAACTGAATAAACTTGGACTATGGTTTAAAACATTGGGCGTACCATGATTGGCGGCTGAGGACTGCTACGCAATGACGTAATACGTGGTGTAGTGAAACCACTCCCCTTCGTTTGCTTTAAATTCAATACCGGACAGACTGCACATTACCACACCTCTGACGAAGAAGTATCAAATAGACAAACTTCGAAACGCGTAAGGGTTTTATCTTTAGAAGTGGCAGTGCAGTTTCACACCCACAGCGGTCCGGTTTTTTCAGTTCGCCCCACAAGGATTTAAGACTGACAATACCGCCCACAGGAAACAAATGCTTTTAAGTGTGTTTCTGGGCTCACAGCTAACTCTTTGCTTTTAGTTGCACCTACTCAATTTATTTTATTTAATTGGTTTTGCAAGTGCACTGCAATCCCATATTCTTCACCATAGATAATAAAATCAATACCTTTATCTTACTTTGATTTGATTATACGGAGAAGCTTCCTATTGGAGTCTTTGGATTCCAAATTATTTTTTATTTGATTTTTAACAATTAATGATTGTCGCAACTGAATAAACTTGGACTATGGTTTAAAACATTGGGTGTACCATCTCTTACCCCACCCACTGCATATGAGGATAACCATCCAGTCCTGCTAAAATAGATTGGCCTGGTCCAATCCACATCTTTATTTATTTACACATGTGAATGCTTACCTCATCATGGATTGAGGGCTTTTAATGTAAGTGTATAGCGTTAAAGTGTCTGTAATAAATCTACCATTTATACAGTATTACGCTATGTGTTGTTTGTTCTTTTCCCCTCTATAAACACCAAGTCGGAGGAATACCATACTCCTGAGAGACCACAAGAAGGATCCTAAAAAAGAAAATAGCCTTTGGAAGTTTCCATTCGACAAGTGGCATGTACAAGAGCAAAGTAAAGAACACGCCGACTGAATCTGAATCTGAATTGTTACAGATGAAACATCACCACCGATCCAGGGTTGCCTTGGTTAACACTTGAGAGCATACATTACCTCATACGATTGAGGGTAATTCCGGTAAGGAGACACCCACTACTTTATATTATTCACATTGCAATTATTCCATAAAGATACATTGGATACCGGGGATATAAAGGCTTTATAAGCATCAAGAACAGAGATCAAAGAATCTCTCTATATTAAGATTGACTTTACAGTTATTGTATTTCTTACATTGTGTTTGTTGCGCTGAAAATTTTATGTGATTCATTCTCTTTATGTCAATATTTTTAAAAGTGTTAAGGGTACACTTTATCATTTTTTTCACGCTGCACATTCACATATCCATCACACGATTGACAGACCTTCCACATTATAATACCTTATTTATTATCCAGTTCTGATAAGTTTTTTACAAATTTATGAGGTATTATATTATAATATACTTTATATTGTTCACCTTTTCCATTGGTTATAATTTAGTGCTGGTACCATCTCTTGCCTAAATCTATACTAATTCGTTACTACCAGTAACTTACCCCAATCAGCAGTTTATTATAACGAGTCACCACTCTAAACAGGATCCTCCAACATGGAGTTTGGCAACTATTTTGACCCATTGACTAAAGTAAAAAAACTATCAATTTAGATGAAGAGAGTAAATAATTAACGGAACAACACATAGATCCTAAAGAGATTTTTGAAACGCTAGAAAAACTGAGCAAAAAACAACTCACTCATTGGTACGACAACTTAAATTTAGAAAGATATCTAAAGTATAAAATTATTCCTCGTGGGTTAAAATTATATAAATCTTCCATCTTTGACCCAGAGGATGTAGAATTCCTTACGGAATGGGATACAGCCCTAGAGGATTGTTCCGTGACTTTAACCAAAATAGCCTCAAAATATAGAAATCATAAGGTAGAAAAAATTTCAGCAGAAATCAAAGACCTTAGAAAAAACCTAGAACAATTCAAAGGAGACCCAGCCCTTAAGGAATTGGATGAAAAGAATAAAGAAAAAATTTCTAGATTTGAGGCAGCCCTAGAGGCAAAAAAGAGGAAGAAATTCCTTAGAGATTATCTAGATATGCAGGAGGGGGAGGAAGATCCAACTAATTTTATAGAAAGTGAAGAATTAGTATGGGAAGAAGATCCCCCAATGGAACACAAACACAATCAAAATAAAAACATACGTAGAGAATCCAGTAATATTCCTACAAGACAAAACCATGCACATAATAATGTGATACAGACACAACATTACAAAAATAAACTACACAATGCCAGTAGGAAAAACAGTTCCAATCAGCCAATAGAATGCGAGGTAAATCTGATTGGCTGATTGGATCAGCCAATCGGATTGAACTTGAATCTGATTGGCTGATTGAATCAGCCAATCAGATTTTCCTACCTTAATTCTGATTGGCTGATAGAATCCTATCAGCCAATCGGAATTCAAGGGACGCCATCTTGGATGACATCGCTTAAAGGTACAGTCATTTAGTCGTCGGATCAAGAAAGAAGAGGATGCTCTGCGTCGGATGTCTTCAGGATGCTGCCGCTCCGGATGGATGAACATAGAAGATGCTGCCTGGATCAAGACTTCTGATGGATGGAAGACCTCTTCTTGCCCCGCTTGGATGAAGACTTCTGCCGGTCTGGATGTCCTCTTCTGCCCCATCTGATGAAGACTTCAGCCCGGCTGGGTGAACACGACTCAAGGTAGGGAGATCTTCAAGGGGGTAGTGTTAGGTTTATTTAAGGGGGGTTTGGGTTAGAGTAGGGGTATGTGGGTGGTGGGTTGTAATGTGGGGGGGTATTGTTTTTTTTTTACAGGCAAAATACCTATTTTCTTTGGGGCATGCCCCGCAAAAGGCCCTTTTAAAGGCTGGTAAGGTAATAGAGCTGTTAACTTTTGTAATTTAGTATAGGGTAGGTCATTTTTTTTATTTTGGGGGGGCTTTGTTATTTTATTAGGGGGCTTAGATTAGGTGTAATTAGTTTAAAATTCTTGTAATATTTTTTTTTTATTTTTTTTTTTTTTTTGTACTTTAGTTTATTTACTTGTATTTAATTGTAGGTACTTGTAGTTAATTTATTTAATTTATTTAATGATAGTGTAGTGTTAGGTTTAATTGTAACTTAGGTTAGGATTTATTTTACAGGTAATTTTGTAATTATTTTAACTAGGTAGCTATTAAATAGTCAATAACTATTTAATAGCTATTGTACCTAGTTAAAATAAATACAAAGTTGCCTGTAAAATAAATATAAATCCTAAAATAGCTACAATGTAACTATTAGTTATATTGCAGCTATATTAGGGTTTATTTTACAGGTAAGTATTTAGTTTTAAATAGGATTCATTTATTTAATTAATTTAATGATAGTGTAGTGTTAGGTGTAATTGTAACTTAGGTTAGGATTTATTTTACAGGTAAATTTGTATTTATTTTAGCTAGGTAGTTATTAAATAGTTATTAACTATTTAATAACTATTGTACCTAGTTAAAATAAATACAAAGTTGCCTGTTAAATAAATATAAATCCTAAAATAGCTACAATGTAACTATTAATTAAATTGTAGCTATATTAATAGCTAGTAGGGGGCTTAGATTAGGTGTAATTAGTTTAAAATTCTTGTAATATTTTATTATTTTTGGTAATTTAGTGTTTGTTTGTTTTTTGGTACTTTTCTGATGGATGGAAGACCTCTTCTTGCCCCGCTTGGATGAAGACTTCTGCCGGTCTGGATGTCCTCTTCTGCCCCATCGGATGAAGACTTCGGCCCAGCTGGGTGAACACGACTCAAGGTAGGGAGATCTTCAGGGGGGTAGTGTTAGGTTTATTTAAGGGGGGTTTGGGTTAGAGTAGGGGTATGTGGGTGGTGGGTTGTAATGTTGGGGGGTGGTATTGTGGGGTTTTTTTTACAGGCAAAAGAGCTGTTTTCTTTGGGGCATGCCCCGCAAAAGGCCCTTTTAAAGGCTGGTAAGGTAATAGAGCTGTTAACTTTTGTAATTTAGTATAGGGTAGGGCATTTTTTTATTTTGGGGGGCTTTCTTATTTTATTAGGGGGCTTAGATTAGGTGTAATTAGTTTAAAATTCTTGTAATATTTTTTTATTTTTTGTAATTTAGGGTTTGTTTGTTTTTGTAATTTAGTGTTTTGTTTTTTTTTGTACTTTAGTTTATTTAATTGTAGATAATTGTAGGCACTGTAGTTAATTTATTTAATGATAGTGTAGTGTTAGGTTTAATTGTAACTTAGGTTAGGATTTATTTTACAGGTAATTTTGTAATTATTTTAACTAGGTAGCTATTAAATAGTCAATAACTATTTAATAGCTATTGTACCTAGTTAAAATAAATACAAAGTTGCCTGTAAAATAAATATAAATCCTAAAATAGCTACAATGTAACTATTAGTTATATTGTAGCTATATTAGGGTTTATTTTACAGGTAAGTATTTAGCTTTAAATAGGATTCATTGGCGGGGGCGGAGCCGGCCGAGGTTGAGAATGGCCGCACACCTTTAGAGCTCCTGCTTAACCGTCCTCTTAGCGGCAAAAAATGAAGCTTTATCTATGTATCAAGAGAAAGTAACGGCTTAAAATATACCCCGTTAATAAACTACGTTGCCTGGAAGTTGCAGAATAAGTAAAACAATGCAGTATCAGCTATAACTAAGAGGCATACCAGAGACCAGGTAGACCTCTCACCTGTGCATAGGTAACCGACATGCTTATACAGACTTAACACGGCTGGAGGTGGAGCACAACAGAGAGCGCCCAGCATGCAGTACAGAGGAAGAAGCGAGGGGAAGCTTACACCGCAAAAAGCCGCCCTGGACACCTGGTATAGCCCCTGCACAAGTGCCGTTGGAGTTAGAAGGAAAGGTGAATATAAAGGCACGAATTGGAGGCTTACCGTTTGAGAAGCGGTCCGGCGGCAAACAGCTTACTGCCGCCTGGGAAGCCGACGAGCCGGGATATCTGTGAAGCGGTCCCTGGGGAGAGAAGCAGAGGGCTCGCTGCAGCAGCCGGGGAGAAATCTTGTACCTAATCCCTTGAGTACCGGGCAGTAGAGGAGGTTGTGTGAAGAAATTTGTGCCTGGGGTAAGGAGCAGAGACCGAGCGGCGGATTCTGAGTATTGCCCGTGCTGAGTCGAGCCCTCAGACTGAAAGGAAGGAATAACCTGCAAGGGGGTAATCTGTTACACTGGACTAGATGCTTAAGACCCAGGATAAACAGGTGGCCATCTTACTTTCCACCTGGGATTGTAAGGTCTGAGAGCAAGCATCAAGGCTCTTAGTAAAAGTACAGTACTATCCCAGCCGTACAAGAAGCATAGCTCTTCAAAAGGCTCTGGAGGGGAGAGAGTAAAGTGAAAATCGGGAAGAAGAAGAGTGTGTAAGAGAAGAAAGGTAAAGCTTCTTTGTTCCTTTTCCCTTTTTTTCACCTGTTTTAGGAGAAACATAAAAGACTGTAATAAGCATGATATTATAAATAGGGGACACTGTGAGCAATAGAAGTAAACACACAAAAGGGATCAAACAAGATTGACTATAAAACCCGCTGTTCAACTTAGAAGGGGTTTTTTATATCCTTCTTCTTTTTTTTTTTTTTGGCCACACTGGTGCTAATAGTACCCCAGCTGGTTAATATTGCCACAGTACACTACACTCTACGCTGACTACAGCACAGAAGCTACAGCACAAAGAGTTTATAATGGCTTCAAAGAAATCAGCCAAACAGGACAAAATTAGTAAATCCAACTCACTCCATGGGTCAAAGGTAGATTCCTTTTTTAAAGCCACAGAGTGTTCCCCACTGAATCAATCCTCAGAACGGGCCTCACCTAATAGAACCATAAGGTCCCCTGAACCCAGTACCCCCCTCTAACTAAAGCAGATCTGCAGTGTTTACCTACAAAAGCTGACATTCAAATTTTGCTGGAAGAAATCAGCCAACTGAAATCATGTATTAAAAATGAATTCACTGCAATAAAAAAAGATATAGGGGAGATAGGGAACAGAGTGGCCCAACTGGAGGAAGATAAAGAAGTCCTGGTTAGTCATACAGATACTATGTCCCAACAGATCCATCAGCAGGAAGAGATTATAATGTCATTACAAAACCAGATAGATGATATGGAGAATAGGCAGAGGAGATCGAATCTGAGGATAAGGGGGATAACAGAGGATATCTCTCCAGAAAACCTGGAAAAATTTCTCCTAAAATTCTTTACTTCCCTAACAGGGGTGGAAACGTATTCTGATAAGACTTTGGAAAGGTGTCATAGACCCCTAAAACCAAGGCAAAATAAAGGGGATCCCCCTAGAGACGTAATAATAAAGTTTGCTCATTTTAAAGATAAGGAGGACATTGCACAGGCAGCAAGGCAACACCAAAACCTTATGATGGACAGTATATTCAAATTTTTACTGACATTTGTCCAAGGACTTTACAAAAAAGAAAAGAGCTCAGATTCCTCACCCTGCACCTCAATAAAATGTAAATTCCTTACAGATGGGGATTCCCCTTTAGTTTAAGAGCTACAGTAGATGGGAAGTCTGCGTCTTTACACTCTCTGCAGGACATCAAAACATTCTGTGACACTCTAGGGATTAGTATTCCTGCATCAGACATACTAAATAATCAAGAGAGAAGGGGGAATAACCATTCACCCACCCTGTCTGTAACACAGGGTGTAAGAGGTCAGCAATGGATCAAAGTCCCAGTCAGGAAAAAACAGCAGGAAAAGACTAAGATTCAGGAAGAGCTAACTCCTAATGATAGTGAAGAGTCAGCTTCAACCTCTAATAACTGATGTCATGTATAGGTTTTTATTTAATGGCTGTGTATAGTTTTAAGGGACGGGGAAGGGAAAAAAAAGGGAGAAAAGAAAAGAAAGAAAAAGGGTATTGGTTGAGACACTGATTGCACAATTGTTTGGTACACCGCTTTCTTTTTTTACACATACATACTCCCTAAACTGGCTGCTAAAATAAACCTAACACCTAACACATGCGCAATGTCTATCTCCCTGTCAAGCGCGATCTTCTAAAATAAACCTAACACCTAACGCATGCGCAATGTCTATCTCCCTGTCAACCGCGATCCTCTAAAATAAACCTAACACCTAACGCACGCGCAATGTCTATCTACCTGTCAACCGCGATCCCCCCCCGAAATCCCTAATAAAGTTATTAACCCCTAAACCGCCGCTCCCGGACCCCGCCGCCATCTACAAAAACTAACCCCCTACTGTGAGCCCCTAAAACCGCCGCCATCTACCTTATCTATCCCCTAATTAGAACCCCTTACACCGCTGTCATCTACCTTATCTATCCCCTAATCTGACCCCTTACACCGCCGCCACCTATATAAAAATTATTAACCCCTAATCTAATCCCCCTATAACGCCGCCAGCTATATTAATATTATTAACCCCTAATGTAAGCCCCTTACACCGCCGCCATCTCTATTAAAATGATTAACCCGTAATTTAATCTACCTACCCCGCCGCCAGCTATATTATCTATATTAACCCTAAGTATATTATAGTTAATATAGGCATTACATTATATATATATTAACTATATTAACCCTAATTATATTAGGGTTAATATAGTTAATATAGTTACTATAGTATTTATATTAACTATATTAACTCTATCTAACCCTAACACCCCTAACTAAATTTATATATATATATATATATTTAAATTAATCTAATTCATTTATAAACTAAAATATTCCTATTTAAATCTAAATACCTATAAAATAAACCCTAAGATAGCTACAATATAATTAATAATTACATTGTAGCTATGCTAGGGTTAATATTTATTTTACAGGTAAATTGTTAATTATTTTAACTAGGTATAATAGCTATTAAATAGTTATTAACTATTTAATATCTACCTAGTTAAAATAATTACCTGTAAAATAAATCCTAACCTAAGTTACAAATACACCTACACTATCAATAAATTAAATAAACTACAAACATCTATCTAAAAATACAATTAAATTAACAAAACTAAATTACAAAAAACAAACAAACACTAAATTACAAAAAATAAAAAAAAATTACAAGATTTTTAAGCTAATTACACCTATTCTAAGCCCCCTAATAAAATAATAAACCCCCCCAAAAAAATTCCCTGCCCTATTCTAAATTAAAAAAAGTTCAAAGCTCTTTACCTTACCAGCCCTTAAAAGGGCCTTTTGTGGGGCATGCCCCAAATAATTCAGCTCTTTTGCATACAAATACAATACCCCCTCCCCCATTACAGCCCACCACCCACATACCCCTATTCTAAAACCACCCAAACCCCCCTTAAAAAAGCCTAACACTACCCCCCTGAAGATCTCCCTACCTTGTCTTCACCACACCGGGCCGAACTCGTGATCCGATCCGGGCGATGTCTTCCTCCAAGCGGCAAAGAAGAATTCTTCCTCCGGCGATGTCTTCCTCCAAGCGGCAAAGAAGAATTCTTCCTCCGGCGACGTCTTCCTCCAAGCGGCAGCAAAGTCTTCATTCTTCCGGCGGCATCTTCAATCTTCTTTCTTCACTCCGCCGCCGCGGAGCATCCATCCCGGCCGACGACTGAACGACGAATAGAATGCAAGCCAATAGAATGCAAGCTCAATCTGATTGGCTGATTGGATCAGCCAATCGGATTGAACTTGAATCTGATTGGCTGATTCAATCAGCCAATCAGATTTTTCAAACTTAATTCCGATTGGCTGATAGAATCCTATCAGCCAATCGGAATTCGGCGGACGCCATCTTGGATGACGTCATTTAAAGGTACCTCATTCGTCGTTCAGTCGTCGGCCGGGATTGATGCTCCGCGGCGGCGGAGCGAAGAAAGAAGATTGAAGATGCCGCCGGAAGAATGAATACTTTGCTGCCGCTTGGAGGAAGACGTCGCCGGAGAAAGAATTCTTCTTTGCCGCTTGGAGGAAGACATCGCCGGAGGAAGAATTCTTCTTTGCCGCTTGGAGGAAGACATCGCCCGGATTGGATCAGGAGTTCGGCCCGGTGTGGTGAAGACAAGGTAGGGAGATCTTCAGGGGGGTAGTGTTAGGCTTTTTTAAGGGGGGTTTGGGTGGTTTTAGAATAGGGGTATGTGGGTGGTGGGTTGTAATGGGGGGGGTATTGTATTTGTATGCAAAAGAGCTGAATTCTTTGGGGCATACCCCACAAAAGGCCCTTTTAAGGGCTGGTAAGGTAAAGAGCTTTGAACTTTTTTTAATTTAGAATAGGGCAGGGAATTTTTTTATTTTGGGGGTTTATTATTTTATTAGGGGGCTTAGAATAGGTGTAATTAGCTTAAAAATCTTGTAATCTTTTTTTTATTTTTTGTAATTTAGTGTTTTTTTTTTTTGTAATTTAGTTTAGTTTATTTAATTGTATTTTTAGATAGATGTTTGTAGTTTATTTAATTTATTGATAGTGTAGGTGTATTTGTAACTTAGGTTAGGATTTATTTTACAGGTAATTGGGTAATTATTTTAACTAGGTAGCTATTAAATAGGTAATAACAATTTAATAGCTATTATACCTAGTTAAAATAATTAACAATTTACCTGTAAAATAAATATTAACCCTAACATAGCTACAATGTAATTATTAATTATATTGTAGCTATCTTAGGGTTTATTTTATAGGTAAGTATTTAGATTTAAATAGGAATATTTTAGTTTATAATATGAATTAGATTAATTTAATATAAATTTAGTTAGGGGTGTTAGGGTTAGATAGAGTTAATATAGTTAATATAAATACTATAGTAACTATATTAACTATATTAACCCTAATATAATTAGGGTTAATATAGTTAATATATATAATGTAATACCTATATTAACTATAATATACTTAGGGTTAATATAGATAATATAGCTGGCGGCGGGGTAGGTAGATTAAATTAGGGGTTAATCATTTTAATAGAGATGGCGGCGGTGTTAGGGGCTTACATTAGGGGTTAATAATTTTAATATAGATGGCGGCGGTGTTAGGGGCTCACTTTAGGGGGTTATAGATATAATATAGCTGGCGGCGGGGGATGGGAGCGACGGTTTAGGGGTTAATAACTTTATTAGGTTGCGGCGGGGTACGGGAGCGGCGGTTTAGGGGTTAATAGCTTTTTTTATTGTTAGGATAGTGAGGGGGGATAGCGGATAGAGGGTTAGACGTGTCGGGCTATGTTAGGGAGGCGTGTTAGACGTGTCGGGCTATGTTTAGGAGGCGTGTTAGACAGTGCGGGTGATTTAGACTTTAGTCAGGTTTTATAGGCGCCGGCAGTTTCTAACGTGGCGCAAGTCACTGGCGACTTCAAAAATCTGTACTTACGCAGATTTCTGGACATCGCTGGTTTGTGAGACTTGCGCCACTTTAGCAAGTGACGGCGCCGCATATTGGATGGCTCGAGTTGCGAGCTGAAACTGCGGGCGACGTGGGTTCCCTCGCTTGCGCCGCAAACTGCGATCTATATCGGATCGCGCCCGTGGAGTATGTTTGTAGTTTTTTGCACATAGAAAAAGTAAAGTGAAGAGGAGGGGAGTAGAACAAAGATAGGGAAGGGAAAGAAAGAGAGGAAGAAGAAGGAGGGAAAAAAAGAAAAAAAAGATCTTTGTTCGTTGGATTTTGCTTATATAATATATGGAATTTGCACATTCACTTTCTAATAAGCACTTTGGTATATAAGAGGTAATAAGCTAATAGTATAACACATGAGTAGGGTTTTTTTTTGTTTTTTTTTCTTTCTTTTTTTTTTTTTTTTGCTATATAAGGCATGGTATTTGCACAAATATTTCTTATGGGTATTTAAGCCTATAAGGGGTTTAATATAGGTGGACTATGTTTATAGTCCTTCGTACACAGAAAAAGGGTAAGAGGAGGGGAGTAGCACAATGCAGGGGAAGAAGGGACAGATATTGTTTATATAACATATGGAATTTGCACATTAACTTTTTAATAAGCACTTTGGCTTAGAAGAATAGAACAACACTTAGGTAAAGGGGAAAAAAAAAAGAAAGAGAGAGAGAGAATTCTTAAGGATTTTTTTTTTTATTTTTTATTACTAGATGGGAGGAAGGTGACCCTGTAACAGATTAGTAAGTCCATTAGATGAAAACTATTTGCACAAGCAGATACGTAGGAGTTTGGTAATTGCATTTATTAGCGTAAATAAGAAATCTAGTAAGTCTTTCTTTAAGAAAGGTAGCGTGAGGAGTAGCTGTTCCTATAAAATAGGGGTATATTAAGGACATAGATTAATTTAATAAGGTTAATGTTAAATATATTTTGCCACAAGGGGAAAACCATCAGTCGGTTTAATTTTCCCCAAATTTCTGTCTTGGGTAGGTTATGAATGGATTGTATGTATCGGATGGGGGGGGGAAGGGGGTGTTTGTTTTTTCTTTTTTTTTTTTTTTTTTTTTTCTTTCCTTCTCCCTCGTTCCCCTTTTTTTTAGCAACCGACACCTATTTAAAAAATAAAGACAGATAAAAGAGAGATATACTTTCTATCACAAAATGCTAAGGGATTAAATAGTCCACAGAAACAAAATAAGGCTTTACATAGTTTTTATAAAGAAAAAGGGGATATTATTTTTGTGCAAGAAACTCACTTTAAAAGAAATAAAGAACCCACTTTTATAAATAATCATTATCCAACTATATACCAAAGTTCCAGTAATATAAAGAAAAATTGAGTTGTTATATTGATACCCAGAGATTCCCCATTCCAACTTATTCAGTTGGATAAGGATGAAGAAGGGAGATTTATCTGCCTCGTGGGTCTATTATATAATAGACCAGTCACATTAGTAAATATATATGCCCCAAACAGAGGCCAGAAATTATTTTTCAAGAAAGTATATAATCGCATTCTACACTGTGTGCAGAATTATTAGGCAAATGAGTATTTTGACCACATCATCCTCTTTATGCATGTTGTCTTACTCCAAGCTGTATAGGCTCGAAAGCCTACTACCAATTAAGCATATTAGGTGATGTGCATCTCTGTAATGAGAAGGGGTGTGGTCTAATGACATCAACACCCTATATCAGGTGTGCATAATTATTAGGCAACTTCCTTTCCTTTGGCAAAATGGCTCAAAAGAAGGACTTGACAGGCTCAGAAAAGTCAAAAATAGTGAGATATCTTGCAGAGGGATGCAGCACTCTTAAAATTGCAAAGCTTCTGAAGCGTGATCATCGAACAATCAAGCGTTTCATTCAAAATAGTCAACAGGGTCGCAAGAAGCGTGTGGAAAAACCAAGGCGCAAAATAACTGCCCATGAACTGAGAAAAGTCAAGCGTGCAGCTGCCAAGATGCCACTTGCCACCAGTTTGGCCATATTTCAGAGCTGCAACATCACTGGAGTGCCCAAAAGCACAAGGTGTGCAATACTCAGAGACATGGCCAAGGTAAGAAAGGCTGAAAGACGACCACCACTGAACAAGACACACAAGCTGAAATGTCAAGACTGGGCCAAGAAATATCTCAAGACTGATTTTTCTAAGGTTTTATGGACTGATGAAATGAGAGTGAGTCTGGATGGGCCCATGGCTGGATTGGTAAAGGGCAGAGAGCTCCAGTCCGACTCAGACGCCAGCAAGGTGGAGGTGGAGTACTGGTTTGGGCTGGTATCATCAAAGATGAGCTTGTGGGGCCTTTTCGGGTTGAGGATGGAGTCAAGCTCAACTCCCAGTCCTACTGCCAGTTTCTGGAAGACACCTTCTTCAAGCAGTGGTACAGGAAGAAGTCTGCATCCTTCAAGAAAAACATGATTTTCATGCAGGACAATGCTCCATCACACGCGCTCAAGTACTCCACAGCGTGGCTGGCAAGAAAGGGTATAAAAGAAGAAAATCTAATGACATGGCCTCCTTGTTCACCTGATCTGAACCCCATTGAGAACCTGTAGTCCATCATCAAATGTGAGATTTACAAGGAGGGAAAACAGTACACCTCTCTGAACAGTGTCTGGGAGGCTGTAGTTGCTGCTGCACGCAATGTTGATGGTGAACAGATCAAAACACTGACATAATCCATGGATGGCAGGCTTTTGAGTGTCCTTGCAAAGAAAGGTGGCTATATTGGTCACTGATTTGTTTTTGTTTTGTTTTTGAATGTCAGAAATGTATATTTGTGAATGTTGAGATGTTATATTGGTTTCACTGGTAAAAAATAAATAATTGAAATGGGTATATATTTGTTTTTTGTTAAGTTGCCTAATAATTATGCACAGTAATAGTCACCTGCACACACAGATATCCCCCTAAAATAGCTATAACTAAAAACAAACTAAAAACTACTTCCAAAACTATTCAGCTTTGATATTAATGAGTTTTTTGGGTTCATTGAGAACATGGTTGTTGTTCAATAATAAAATTAATCCTCAAAAATACAACTTGCCTAATAATTCTGCACTCCCTGTAGACGTGCAAAAAGGTACACTAATAATTGGGGGCGATTTTAATATACCAATGGAACCCGGTGAGGATTGTTCTAAATTTAAAAGTAATACTTCTAAACACACTATTAAATCAGTTAAGTCGAACCTTCTCTCTCTATCTTTAATAGATGTATGGAGAACTCTCCATCCAATGACTAGAGATTATACCTATTATTCCCCACCTCAAAAATCCTATACACGTATTGACTACTTTTGGATAGACCAAAATAGTTATACCCTAGTCCAAGAGGCCAAAATACATAACATTACTTTGTCGAATCACTCTCTTATCTCTATGCGGATAAGTTGGCCTCAAAAACCGATAGTACCTTATCAATGGCGATTAGATGATACTCTTTTAAAAGATCTCCAAATTAGACAATCCATATTTAAATCTATAGAAACCTATTTTGATACTAATGCTATTGAAGATACCTCACCAAGCATTTGGTGGGTAGCACATAAAGCGGTAGTAAGGGGTGAATTTATAAAACATAAATCCAGATTAAATAGACAAATTAGAGAACAATATGCACATTTAATGGATTCACTTTCTAAGGCAGAATACAGACATAAGAAGGACCCATACAATAAACAACTAACGAACTCCCTTAAAAAAGAGCGAGAAAATCTTAATAGTTTCCTGGATAAGGGAGTGCAACGTAGAGCCCGACAACTTAAAAAGATGTTTTTTAACGGTGGAAATAAAGCTGGTAGATTGCTAGCCCGAGTGCTAAGAAAAAGAATATTACAAACCTACGTAGCTAAAATATCAGATGGGCTGGGCAGCTTTAAAACAGGGAGTCAGGATATAGCCAAAGTATTCCAGGAATATTATCAACATCTATATAATTTAGATACGCAAAATAAATCTGAAAAGTTCCTAATAGATAAATCTAATTATATCAATAGAACAGAGGTTCCCACTATAACGGATTCTCAAAAAGATATGCTAGAAGAACCCTTTTCTCTACAAGAAATTACTCAGACCATTAAAAAATTTGCCTTGGGGAAAAGTCCTGGAATAGACGGATTTACTTCCAATTATTATAAAACATTTAATGAGATTCTGGCTCCAAAACTTCTATGTTACTTTAATTCAGTAAGTTCAGTACCCCTCTTAGCAAAAGAAATGCTTGAAGCCAAGATAATTGTTCTACATAAACCTGGTAAAGACTGCACATTACCAGCAAGTTATAGACCTATTTCATTATTGAACAATGATGTTAAAATTTATGCTAAACTCATAGCGAATAGAATTAATAAAATATTACCAGATATTATAAATTTAGATCAAGTAGGTTTCGTGCCACGTAGAGAAGCGAGAGACAATACCATCAAAGCCTTATATTTAATTAAGTATGCAAAAATTTATAAGATTCCTATGGTCACACTCTCGTTAGACGCAGAAAAGGCTTTTGACCGGCTGGACTGGTCCTTTCTACAATTAACACTTAGCAAATTTGGTTTTGGAGAAAAAATTATACAACGCATTTTTCACCTCTATTCATTACCGTCGGCAAAAGTAAAGATTAATGGAGTGCTCTCTGAGTCTTTTAAGATTTCAAACGGTACTAGGCAGGGATGCCCCCTTTCCCCTTTATTGTTTGTTTTATCAATGGAAATTTTAGCTGCGAAAATTCGTTCAGACGTAAATATTAAGGGTATAAAAATAGGGGTTCAAGAATACAAGATTTCTCTATACGCAGACGATGTGCTATTAACATTAACGGACCCAGTTATCATATGCTGAGAATCATTAATAAAGTAAATAAACTATTCTCATAAAAATGAGGTTTTGTAGCTTGAGTAGGAATTTCCAGCATATATTCATTTGCTTGATATGTGGATATTCAAACTAGTAAGCAATTCAATGAATAATGAAAATAAATGTATCCTTCTTTCACAACTGAATGATGTTCAATTGCAGGAGTTTTATTAATTAGAAAACAATTTTAGGCTATAACAGAATTTAGATCCAGGTATGAGGATATTTAGATAAGTAACATCCTGGTAATTAGTACTGTGTTGCATTAAATCAGTACACAGTTTAGTGAGGATTTTGATTAGTATACAAGTAGAAACTGAGAGTCAATATTCTAGCAGCAAGTAACAGTTCAATCTCAATCAGGTCATGTGTTACTGTAGCAAGTGATATTAAGAAAGTAACATAATATAAAGTGACTTTGTTACAAATACTTGCGGATATGAATAGGCTCTTCTGTGGCAAACCGAAGGTGTGCTGATTGCCTGTCAGCTGTTCAGTGAGGAGCTGTAGATCTGTGCTGCAGAGAGGAGGAGAGAACCGGCAGCGTGAGAAGGAAGGCGCTCTGTGTATTGACAGAGAGCGGATGACGTCAGCTGAACAGCGTTCCGATTTCAGTAGTGCAGCGTTAAAGTTTTGAAGAAAATAAACTTTTCCTGTAGTGCTTTTAATCCGGAGTGAATACAGAGGTAATTCCTATAAGTTTGTCTTACTTCCAAGAACAAAATAGTTCAGAGTAAGAGCTTTCAGCATTGGATACAGGTAACGATTCACCTTAGATGATAGGTCTGTCTGGCTTGAAAGTAGTCAGCAAGTGTGATTCAATAAACAAGCAACTACAGGTGTTCTGATCAAGCTATTTAAGGGGAGTGAACTTAGAGCAGGTAATGGATCTTCTTAAAGAGACAGTATCGTGACAGATCCCCCCTTTCAGGAAGGGGCATACCGTTGTTTCGGAGCCGGTTTGGAAGGATAAGTACTATGAAATTCAGTAAGTAAACGGGGAGCATGTATATCTTTCAGTGGTATCCAAGAATCTTCCTCTACTCCGTACCCAGTCCAATGAACCAAATATTCCAACTTATTATGTCTCAGGCGAGAGTCAAGAATCTTTTCAACCTCGTATTCAATTTGATCATCAACTATTGAGGTGGTATCAGTTTGAGATAAGGAATCCGTTGATCCAAGATAAGGTTTTAGCAGGGAAACGTGGAAGGAGGGATGGATTCTTAATGTTGATGGTAAACGTAAAGTTAAAGCATTACTATTTATGATCTTTATAACCTTAAATGGTCCAATGTATTGGTTTGCTAATTTCTTTGCTGGCACTTTGAGTTTGAGATTTTTCGTAGAGAGCCACACTAGATCTCCTAATTTATAAGAAGGAGGTGCTTTATGTTTTTTATCAAAATACAGTTTCTGGTGATCTTTTGCGTCTTGGAGATGTTTTCTCAATGTCAACATGGATGCCTTGATATTGGTAAGATGATCCTCTACATAAGGAGTAGATGATGTAGTAGAAGTTTTGGGTAATGTCAAAGGATGGAATCCATACGTGGCAAAAAAGGGAGACATTTTAATGGATGAATTGTAGGTGTTATTATATGAGAACTCAGCCATGGGTAACCAGTCTACCCAGTCATCTTGAATATGTGATACATAACAACGTAAGTATTGTTCCAAGGTCTGATTAAGACGTTCCGTTAGGCCATTCGACTGAGGGTGAAAAGCTGTTGACATTCTAGGAGTTATCTTGAGTAGGTGACAGAGTTCTTTCCAAAACCTGGAAGTAAACTGTGTTCCTCGGTCGGTTACAATGGATGAGGGTAAACCGTGTAGTTTAACGATATTTGAGAAAAACACATTTGCAGTTGTTATAGCATTAGGGGTCTTTTTCAGAGGTATGAAATGTGCCAAACGAGTTAAATGATCAACCACTACCAAGATGGTTGTGAAATTTTGTGAGTTAGGTAAATCTACGATAAAATCCATGCCAATCATGGACCATGGAACTTCTGGTACAGGTAGAGGGTTTAATAAGCCAAAAGGTTTATGATGTGCCTTTTTGTTTCTTGCGCAAACATTGCAATTTCGTATGTAAGAAATTACATCTTCCTTCATGTGAGGCCACCAGTATTGTCTATTTAATAAGTCGTGGGTTTTATTCATTCCTGGATGTCCAGACATCGGGGAGTCATGAATATGTTGAAGAAGTTCCTTGCGTAAAGATGAGGGTATGTATATGAGTTCTTTAAAGCGGAACAACCCAGAAACAGGGTCTTTCGAGCATGAAGTTGGTATGGAGTTGTCCATATCTTGGGCAGTGTGTAGGTCTGATAGGAAGGTGCTTGCTGTTGCTAAGATCTTGTGCGAAGGGATGATAGATCTGACTTCCTCTGACTCATAGTGTGGAATTAAGGATCTTGATAGAGCATCGGCCTGGATGTTTCTGGACCCGGGTCTGTAACTTAGCTGAAAGTTAAAGCGGTCAAAAAACAGTGACCAGCGTACTTGTCTTGAAGAAAGTGTCTTGTTTCTTTTTAGATATTGTAAGTTCTTGTGGTCAGTTAATACCTGGAAAGGTTCTTCAGTTCCTTCTAGTAGGTGCCTCCAATGCTCAAGGGCACTCTTTATTGCTAATAACTCCAGATCTCCAATAGAATAATTCTTTTCAGCAGTGGTAAGTAATCGAGAATAGTAAGCAACAGGATGACGGTCTTTAGTTCCTTTATGTTGTTGAGACAGAATGGCACCAAGACCTATATTTGAAGCATCTACTTCCAAGGTGAACTGAGAGTCCGGGTTTGGTAACTGCAAAACTGGTGCTGTAGAAAAACTTTTCTTTAATAGGTCAAATGCTTCCTGAGCTGAGTCTGTCCATTTGAATTTTTGTTTGCCAGTGAGCTTAGTTAATGGTTGAACTATTGTTGAAAATCCTTGTATGAATTTTCTATAGAAATTCGAGAAGCCTAAAAATCTTTGTAAAGATTTAAGCGTTGTGGGTGTTGGCCAATTAAGTACGGCTTCCACTTTGTCAGGATCCATAAGGATTCCAGTTGGGGTGATGATGTATCCAAGAAATTTTATTGTTTTTGCGTGGAATTCACATTTCTCAGCTTTGGCATATAAACAATGTTCTCTTAATCTTGTAAGGACCCAACGTACGTGCTTAACATGTTCAGTGATATTTTTAGAAAAAATCAATATATCATCTAGATATATAACTACGCACACATCCATAAGATCTTTGAATATATCGTTGATAAAGAATTGGAATGTGGCGGGGGCATTTGTTAAGCCAAAAGGCATGACGTTATACTGGAATAGGCCATAACGGGTCCTGAAGGCTGTTTTCCATTCATCCCCTTTTCGCATTCTAATAAGATTATACGCCCCCTTGAGGTCTAATTTGGTAAAAACAGTAGCGTCTGTGAGCCTTTCCAGCAATTCAGGGATAAGAGGCAGGGGATACCTGTTTTTAATTGTAATTGCATTTAGACCTCTATAGTCAATAATAGGCCTAAGGGTGCCATCTTTGTTAGTTACAAAAAATATCCCCGCAGCAGCGGGTGAGGTTGAGGTAGAGATAAATCCCTTTCTTAAATTATCGTCAAGATAATCTCTGAGATATTTTAATTCCTTTTGGGACAAAGGGAAAATACGACCAAAAGGGATAGTGGTACCTGGTTTAGTCTCAATAGGACAGTCGTATGGACGGTGAGGGGGCAAATTTTCTGCTTCCTTGAGATTAAACACATCTGAAAAATCAGAATATTCCAAGGGTATCTGTTTTTGAACATGATTAATTTCTACATATGGGTAACAGGTATTGGAACAAAAGGATGAGTTGAAGATAAAAGAGTTTTTGCACCAATCTATCATAGGGTTGTGTTTTTGCAACCATGGGAATCCCAATATAATGGGGTGTAGAGAACTAGGAATTACATCAAAGGTGATGTATTCCTTGTGATTTTTGTCAGTTGTAACTAAGAGGGGTATTGTATGGTGTGTAATAGGCCCTTTTAAATAAGTGGAACCATCAATTACCTTCACATACACAGGATTTTGCTTGAGCACACAAGGTATTTTATTTTTATTTACAAGGTTTTTATCAATGAACATTCCATAAGCACCGGAGTCAATCATAGCCACGTTCTTGAGAAGATGTTGATCCCACTGCAAAGACAACGGTATTGTTATGCATGTATCACAACTAAATACAGTCTTAGGGTTAACTGATAAAATCTTACCCCGTTTTTGTCGATTCAAGATAGGACAATTAGACACTGTATGATCCTTTTGACCACAATACATGCACAAATTTGCTTGTCTTCTTCTAGACTTTTCCTCTTGGGAAAGTGGACCTTTGATAGTGCCGATCTCCATAGGGACTGATGTAATGTTCCCTCTGTCAGGATGATTTGTTGTATATTTCTTTGGATAAGGTTCAGTGTTTTGTTTCTCAGAGCGTCGTTCTCTGTATCTGCGGTCCATCTGAATACATATTTTAATAAGAACATCTAAGGACTCTGGAAAATCAATTCGAGACAATTCATCTTTTAAATGTTCTGAGAGTCCCAATCTAAATTGGTTTCTTAGACTCACAGAATTCCACTGTGAGTCTGTGGCCCATAATTGGAACTCTGCTACATAATCTTCTACTGGTCTTTTTCCTTGTCTCAGAGTCCTTAGATTGTTCTCGGCAGTGATTTGAGTATTACTGTCTTCATATAGAACAGACATTGCCTTAAAGAAATCATCTAAAGACTCCAAGATAGGATCAGAGGTTTCGAAAAACCTGTCTGCCCATGATCTGGGCTCTCCATTGAGAAACGAAATAACAGTACATACTCTTATTCTGTCAGTATGGTATGTTTTTGGTTTCATGGTGAACATTAATATACAAGCGTTTTTAAACTCACGGAAACGTGAACGTATACCAGAGAAAATAGGAGGAGGGTTAATATGAGGTTCTGGATGCTCTGTTGTTTTCTGTGAAAAATAGTCATTCATTAACCTCTTGAGTGTGTTGTTTTCATTTTTTAACTCATTTAGACCTTGTGCCAGAATTTCTACTTTTTGATTTAAAGTAGTTATTTCGGTAGCCATAGTAGCTGGATCCATCTTTATTTTAGGCTTGTTTATTCTATCATATGCTGAGAATCATTAATAAAGTAAATAAACTATTCTCATAAAAATGAGGTTTTGTAGCTTGAGTAGGAATTTCCAGCATATATTCATTTGCTTGATATGTGGATATTCAAACTAGTAAGCAATTCAATGAATAATGAAAATAAATGTATCCTTCTTTCACAACTGAATGATGTTCAATTGCAGGAGTTTTATTAATTAGAAAACAATTTTAGGCTATAACAGAATTTAGATCCAGGTATGAGGATATTTAGATAAGTAACATCCTGGTAATTAGTACTGTGTTGCATTAAATCAGTACACAGTTTAGTGAGGATTTTGATTAGTATACAAGTAGAAACTGAGAGTCAATATTCTAGCAGCAAGTAACAGTTCAATCTCAATCAGGTCATGTGTTACTGTAGCAAGTGATATTAAGAAAGTAACATAATATAAAGTGACTTTGTTACAAATACTTGCGGATATGAATAGGCTCTTCTGTGGCAAACCGAAGGTGTGCTGATTGCCTGTCAGCTGTTCAGTGAGGAGCTGTAGATCTGTGCTGCAGAGAGGAGGAGAGAACCGGCAGCGTGAGAAGGAAGGCGCTCTGTGTATTGACAGAGAGCGGATGACGTCAGCTGAACAGCGTTCCGATTTCAGTAGTGCAGCGTTAAAGTTTTGAAGAAAATAAACTTTTCCTGTAGTGCTTTTAATCCGGAGTGAATACAGAGGTAATTCCTATAAGTTTGTCTTACTTCCAAGAACAAAATAGTTCAGAGTAAGAGCTTTCAGCATTGGATACAGGTAACGATTCACCTTAGATGATAGGTCTGTCTGGCTTGAAAGTAGTCAGCAAGTGTGATTCAATAAACAAGCAACTACAGGTGTTCTGATCAAGCTATTTAAGGGGAGTGAACTTAGAGCAGGTAATGGATCTTCTTAAAGAGACAGTATCGTGACACCAGTAAGGTCCATTAAAAAATTAGATCTGAGTTTACAGGAATTTGGGAGTTATTCCAATTTCCTAATTAATAAGAACAAATCAGAAGCACTTAAGTCAGCGATTTCACCTAGAGATTATCAGGAATGTAAAGCAAGTAGTAGATTCACATGGGAAGGAACCTCTTTAAAATATCTAGGGGTTCAAATATCAGCTAATGATGCTTGCCTGTTTTCCGAAAACTATTCTAAGTTAGCCATTAATCTTCAATCGGACCTTAGTTCTTGGAGATCCAAAATGATATCATGGTTTGGACGAATCCATACAGTTAAAATGAATGTCCTCCCCCGTATTTTATATTTGTTTCAGACCATTCCCATTAATATCCCTTATTCGTATTGTCTTAACATCCAGAAAAGTATAAACTCCTTTATATGGAATCAATCTAAACCAAGAATTAAAGCTTCTATTCTTTATAAATCAAGGATAGAGGGGTGGCTAGGCGTACCAAATATTAGAAACTACCATATAGCAATCACCCTACAAAGGATAATAGATTGGCATACAAACTATAAGAATAAAGCCTGGGTTCAACTAGAAAATAATTTAATACCATCTCAGCCAATGAATAAATTAATATGGACCCCAAGTAAGGGTAGGCCCTTAACAATTATGCAGTTTCCAATGATTAAGCATACTTTTTTTAATTGGGAAAAAATTATAACAGAATACCCTTCTATTTCAACTATTCCCTCACCTCTTATTCCGATTATAAATAATGTAGAATTTCAGGGTGGTCATATCGGCAGTTATTCTAGTCAACAAAACTTACACCATTCCTTCCCGTTATATTTATGTATAGAAAATGGGAGGCTTAAACCTCAACAGGATCTGCTGAATATGGCTAACGGCATTTTCGGCAAGTGGCTAAAATATTTACAATTACAATGCTTTGTGACATCTCACCCAGAAAAAACAAATTTAACTAGGCAACTAACCAATTTTGAAAAAATCTGCTGTAATGAAATCCCGATAAGAGGTACCGTATCAGTTAGTTACAAATTTCTTAATACATCAGAAGAATTCATAAAACACAATTACATGCAAAAATGGGAATCTGAGACAGGGCTACAACTAACAGAGTCAGAATGGCAGTCCATTTGCAGTAATGTAGCTAAATCATCCGCCTCGTCTAATATCCAGGAACTAAATTACAAAATACTCACTAGATGGTATCTGACGCCAGTCAGATTGCATAGTATTTATCCTAACGCCTCCAACCAATGCTGGAGAGGATGCGGCGGGATTGGTAATATGCAACATACAGGGCCGGATTTCCCATTAGGCACAGTAGGCATGTGCCTACAGGCGCCTTGCAGTGAGGGGCGCCTGCCTGTCAGTAATAAAAAAAAAAATATATATATATATATTTTTTTTTGAGGGCATTTATTTTAGTAAGAATTGTACTGCCAGGTGCCTACAAAGTCGAGTGTTTCATTGGGAATATGTTACAGCAGTTGAGGGAGCCATGAAGGAGAGAGGGGCAAAGATTAAAACTAAACCCCTCCCATTTTCACCAGACATATTTAGTTTCACTTTTATTTTATGTACTTCTGTTTCCTCACACAGCCAAGCTCCATGCTGATGTGGGGCAGAAACTTTTTGTTGAGGAATGAAAGCTTCAGAACAGGTTAGGACTGTACAAGGCTTCTAATGCTGCCTAGAATGAAAACATAACAAGCAGAGCACTTTAACCCCTTGGCTACCAGAGAGGGTTGCAGTGTATTCACTTGTTATGTGCTGTATTCCCTTTTTATAGCCTGGAGTTTAAATTCTGCTTCAGGATGAATGTTTTTGTTCTATAAAGGCCTTGGAGGTGTGGAGGTTATGTGGGACTAGCTGCTCTGCTCTTTATTACAAACTGCCAATTGTGATTTACAGCCTTTAGGGCACTTTGACAACAAAGTTTGTAGACTGTAAGGCTGTAAAATGTGTATGTGTGTAAACCACTCACATGGCATATTTGTTTGTATGTATGTATATGTATGTGTATATATATATATATACACACATACACACACACACATATATATACACATACACACACATCACACACACACACACACATATATATATACACATACACACACATCACAATAAAAATTGTTAATCTGTTCTTTTATCAAGTAAGTGTGGTATTTTTGTATTGTGGTAAATTGAATTTCTAAGTTCTAATTTTAAACACATTTGTTGACCCCTGGATTACATATAATCTACAACATTCCATGTTTTCCTTTGAGAGCAACATCATATGATATTTATATTTCAGAACAAAATAAATGTAACATCTGTGTGTATTTGTACCAAAAATATCAGAGTTTACAAGATTTTTTTCATGTAGTGGAAAAAAATACCTACATTTTATATTTTCTTCCACTGGCTGCACAGGTTGTTGATGGTGATGAGCTTGCATGCTGCTAGTTTTAATATTGCTATTGTTTACACAAAACTGTCTTTAACTCGACAGGGGGGCGGAGCCAGCGCTCAAACGAGATGGCTGCACTTGTGTGAGCTCCGCTAGTACCAGGGAGCTACTTTCATGATTCTTGATGCCTAAGTAAAGACAAACAGCTCAAAACATCGTCTCAGTGTGGGCAGACACTTGTGGGCACTAATACTGGCGACATTTGACCTCCGATCCCACATCTCACTCGGCTCCATTTACAACAACGCCACGGAGCAACAGGCGGCGGCCGCCATCACTAAATCAGAGGCGGCGCGAGGGCGATTAATCCTCATGACCCTATCAGATAGAGGTGATACAGGGGTGCCAAACCTCTCTGGAACAGACCGCTAACAACTTGTGTAAGCCATCAGAGATGCCGCTCTGGAACAGAGGAGAAAGAGCATGGCCTCGGAGATCGTGAGTAATCCAACACATGAGACAGTTTGTTTTTGATAACACATAGACAGGAGAAGGGACAGGAACACTACTCTCAAGTTATAACCACAGATGGATCTTTAATGGCCGGGAAAGATAACCCAAAACATTCTTATAATCAATATGGCCCTTCACAATAGCCACGTGGCATATTCCCGCACACGCTGTAACTGAATGGAGAGAGGAACCTCGGCTAATTAAATGTAAAGTGATTTCATGCAATTGAGAAGCAGGGATTACCGATGCCTTACTTAGCAGGCTTTCACATACAGTTGATAGATCATTTGGACTCTAGAGACGGTTGCACCACAAGTTTTTTGGAAAGCACCTTAAATAAAACAGAGCTGCATAGCAGCCACGCAACACAGCGGTGCATTTTACCGTGAGACCCTGCTTAAATATTTACAACAGATTCAGAACTGTGCAAAGGACAATTCTGTGTGTTAGGCCCAAATATTCTCTGCGAGCTTATTAGTTTGAATACTGAAGATAACAGCAACTATGTCCCCAAAAAAGGGCAACAAGGGAGAGAATCCAGTTAGGAAGAAAAAAAATAATACAACGCCATCAGTAAATAAATTTTTCAAAAGCCTTGATTCTTCACAAGCACATACTGAACTGGATATAGAACCCAGAGCAAGGCAAGATTCAACCTACCTCAGACTCAGAACAAGAGGATATGCAACAGGCAGTGACAATTCCTAAAGCACTGCTGGATTCTCTACCTTCAAAAAAGGACTTTTCTTCTTTAATACAGCAAGTCAGAGAATGTATATGCGAAGAAATCACAGACATCAAGAAAGACCTCTCAGAAGTGGGGGAAAGAGTAGTAAAATTGGAGGAAACAACAGAAGCACACCACACAGAAATCTCCAACTTTTCAAATAAATTCTCCCAGCAAGACAACACAATCCTCCAACTAGAAAATAAAATAGACGACTTGGAGAATAGAAGCCGCAGGCAAAATATCAGGATGAGAGGAATCCCTGAGGAGGTCTCCCCCCAAGAACTTGAACCTTATGTGCAAAGCCTATTCGCTTATTTAACTGATACAGGGGATGATTCCTCATATGCCTTAGACAGAATACACAGGGCTCTAAGAGCAAGACCTGCTGAGAACCAACCTCCACGAGATGTGATTGTGAAAGTATCAAGCTATCCAATTAAAGAAACTTTAATGAAAAAGGCCAGAATGAAGCACCCGATTAAATTTAAAGGCACAGATCTGCAATTATTTGAAGACTTGTCCTCAAGAACACTCCAAAAGAGGAGAGAAATGAGACCGTTGACGAATGCACTCCGCAAGCAGAATATCCCATATAGATGGGGTCACCCCTTCAACCTACAGATCCAATGGAAAGGCAGGCGCCTTGTATGTGACAATCCAGATGATATATCTTCAGTTTGTAAAGAGTTACACCTAGAACTCCCTCTGCAGACTGATATCAACAGACCTCGGCCGGATAGATCCCTACAAGGAGATACCCCTCTACCACAAAGAACGGAGTGGAGGAAGGTTCCTGTGAAAAAGAACGATAAACTCTCTAAGCTGTTACCCAAAGAATCCACCTCAAGAGAAGTTATTTGAAAGTGACTATAAGGCTCTCTTTTTGTCTTTCTTCCCTCTCTTTTCAGGTGGTTTTTTTTTTGCAGGAACCATATGAGTAATCCCTGGGGTGACATATCCCCCAGCCAGAGGCGAAAGGAGGGTGAGTATACTCACCATGTGGCAATTAACAGATCAAGCGAGGGCTAAACATTGCTCTCTTTTTTTTGTATTTTTAAGAGAAATGTGTTTATGATAATGTCTTTTTCCTGTTTCTCTTCTTCTTTCTTTATCCCTTTTTTTGTTAATGTGTTGATAACGCAACAGGATGTAATTTAATTTAAGTTTCAATGTTATTTGTAGCTCCAAAGTATGTTCTCCCTCACTACTTTGAAGCTTTATGCTTCTATGCAATTACAATGTTTTTGGTTTAAGGTTTTTATTTTTGTTACTCCAGGGGTGTATCCACAAACCTATACATTTCATGTCATACCTAATGAATAGAGGGGACAATCCCATATCCAATCCTAATGTTGAAGGGTACTGGTGATCCACAACTCCGCATAGTCACCCAAAATGTCCAGGGTTTCAACTGCCCAAACAAGAGGGCCATGGCACTACGTTATATCTATAAACGGGGAGGACAGATTGTACTATTACAAGAAACACATTTTAAGGCAGGCAGAATTCCAAAATATCTCTCATCACAATACACACAACATTTCCATAGCACTAATTGTAAAAAAAAAACTAATGGAGTAAGCATCCTATTACACAAATCTATTCCATTTAAAGCATTACAGATTAGTAAGGATAATGAAGGTAGATACCTGGGTATCATGGGGTTGTTATATGGAAAACATGTCACAATAGTCAACCTGTATACCCCCAATAGACACCAAGAGGGTTTTATGAACAAAGTCAGTACAAAAATTCTAGAAATACTGAAAGGCCCACTTATTGTAGGGGGGGATTTGAACACCCCACTAGTCCCTGAAGTGGACTGCTCTAGTAACAAATCCAATGTCCCCCAGAAAACCCTCAAATCTATTTGGAAAAATTTTAAGTTGTTAGCCCTACACGATGCTTGGAGGTACCTACACCCAGATAAAAAGGACTTTACTTTCTTCTCTCACCCACATAACATTCATTCGAGAATAGATTATCTGCTAGTTGACCATAGCGCCCTTTATTACATCACCCAATGCAACATAAAACATACTACTTGGTCAGATCATTCCATGGTGGAATGCACATTACGATGGCCCTCTATGCCCATTAGATCATTTAGCTGGAAATTAGAAGATGCTTTATTACTGGATTCGGCTAATTTAGAAAACTATACAAAGCACATAAAGACGTACTTTGATATAAACAACACCAACGACGCGACGCCAGGTATGCTCTGGGAAGCCCATAAGGCTTATATGAGAGGCGAATTTATAAAATCTAGGGCAATTAAACAGAGAGAAAATAGGAAGACCTATTCTAACATGGCTAGGGAAGTCTCAGAATTAGATTATCTAGTCAAGATGCACCCGGTAAATACTCAATACCAACAACTACTTACCGAAAAAAGGAACAATTTGAATAAATTACTACTTATAGAAACACAATGAAAACAACTGTTTCTAAAGCAGAAGTTCTATGGAGAGGGTAATAAACCTGGGAGACTTTTGGCAAGAGCCCTTAAAAAACAGCAGTTAAAATCTTACATTCATGCATTACATTCACATACAGGCAAAAAGGTAGAAGACACAGTGGGTATTGCGAAACTATTTCACGACTTCTATCATAGATTATATAACATCTACCCTGATAGATCATTTAAAACGCATAAAGAAGCATGCGATAAATATCTACACAATATAGAACTTCCTTGCATTTCTAATGAAGAGGCGTCTGCATTAGAGGCACCTATATCAGTAGAAGAAGTCATGACAGCCATAATAGATATTAAACCCAATAAGGCACCCGGCCCAGATGGCTTTACAGCCTTATACTATAAAACATTTAAAACTTTATTGAGCCCACAGCTAGCTAATCTGTTCTCATACATAGCCAGTGAACACACATTCCCGGATACTATGCTCCAGGCACATATAACGGTTCTTCCGAAACCTGGAAAACCAGCTTCTACGCCAGCAAATTTTAGGCCAATATCTTTACTAAATGTAGACCTAAAAATCTATGCAAAAATCTTAGCAGAAAGATTAAATAAGTTACTGCCGGCATTGTTGGATGGGGATCAAGTGGGTTTTGTCCAGAATAGGGAAGCAAGGGATAATACTAGTAAAGTCATCACCCTTATAGATTATATCAAAGATACAAAGACCCCAGCTGTGTTACTATCGACAGATGCTGAAAAAGCTTTCGATAGACTAGATTGGACATTCTTACATGCTACACTGATCAAATTCGGCCTTCCTTCCAAATTTATCTCCCTAGTATTTGCTTTGTATTCTAACCCCACCGCCCGTATTAGAGTGAATGGCCACCTATCGGAAGAATTTGTAATTCGTAATGGATCAAGACAGGGCTGCCCTCTGTCCCCCTTGTTATTTGTTATGGCATTAGAGCCACTTGCAGTTAGTTTGCGAAACAACCCCAATATTAAAGGCATAGAGGTTGCGGGTAAGTCACACAAATTGGCTATGTTTGCTGATGACGTTCTAATGACACTATCAAATCCAGTCGAATCCCTATCTCATGTCCAGAATGAACTTCAGGTATACGGTGCAGTATCAAATTTTCTAGTCAATCCCACTAAATCAGAACTGTACCCAATCCATATCCCACCTGCCACAATAGGGGAGATCAAGGCTAAATGTCCCTTTAAAATTAATACTAAAGCCCTAAAATATCTTGGGATATACCTAACCTCTAACAGTGAAAAATTAAGGAGCTTAAACTATGGGAAACTACTAGAGGAGTTTCAATCTTTAACCTCCAAATGGATGCCTAAAAATAATATATCATGGCTAGGAAGGATAGCGGCAACGAAGATGACACTTCTGCCCAAGGCATTGTATATAATGCAAGCCCTCCCCATAACTGGGGTATCTACATATATTCAGAAGTTACAGAGGATAATAAATACTTACATATGGCAAGGGAAAAAACCCAGACTATCACAAGCCACTATCTACACACCCAAAGTAGACGGAGGCCTAGGAGTACCCAATTTGAATTGGTATAAACTTGCTATATCCCTATGCAGGGTAGTGGATTGGGTTGGACAGGGCAAGCATGCTTTTAAAAAGGTAACAACCCTAGAATCACAGTTACTGAAAACCACTCACATGGGGGGGCTATGTTGGACACCCCTACACCCAAGCATAATTCTGGAGAGCAAACCCTATATCATTATTAGTGAAACTTGGAACACCTTAAAAAGCCTTAGATACAAATTCCCCAAATTATCCACAACATACTCACCCCTCACTACATTGTCAGATAACAGAGAGATTGGCGCAACCTGGCTCCAGAATAATCTTATAGATGGGAAAGTGAACGAGTTTCATGACTTGATCCCCATCCATGCAATGATGGAGGATGGGAAGATTAGTGATAAACAAACGCTGCTGGACAAAGGATTTGATGGTTTCTCGAATTGGTTGCACCTACACCAGGCCAGACATTACATTTTAACACATAGAGACAGAAATAATTTTATACGAAATCTTACACCTTTTGAAGACCTATGCTTAAAAGGTAAAACAACAAAAAGGGGTATTATGTCTTCGATATATCAACTCATTTTGTCGTTAGAACTACCAGACAAACCAAAATATATAAGGAAGTGGGAGGATGATCTAAAGATACAAATTAGTACACAACAGTGGAAAAAATGGGCTAGATTTACAGCAGGTTCTGCGCGCTCGGCACATTACTTAGAGACGAATATAAAGATTCTAACAAGGTGGTATCTTACGCCACACAGACTAAAGTATATGTTCCCAAAAGCAAGTGACAAATGTTGGAGGGGGTGTGGCCAGATTGGGACTATATCTCATATATGGTGGGAATGCCCACGTCTTTACCCCTTTTGGAAGCATATTTTTGAAGCGGTTAAGATCACCACAGGTATAACTCTAGCTTTTGATCCCATGATTCCTTTATTTAACGACCTTTCTGGTATCCAATGCAAGATAAGACGCTGCATTGCGCAGATTATGCTTAATGTAGCTAAGAAATTGATCCCCAATTTTTGGAAGTCATCAGTGATCCCCAGTTTAGACAAATGGAGACAACAGGTGGATCATGTTATTGCAATGGAGAGATATTTTTACCTTTCCCAGGGCAATTTAAATCTATATCATGACATAGTATTTCTATGGGAACAGTATAAACACAGCAACAATGGATAAAGGGGTAGACCATCTGATACCTGCAGGGAGGTAAATATACTTCATGATACTTGTAAGGCGACTTTCTTGATTATTGTGTTATGTATGAATGATAGAAAAGTTAGATATTTATGCTCTTTACCGTGGATACACCCTGGAGGAGAATTTTTTTGTTTTTGTTTAAATCCTGTTTTTTGTTAATGTTGTCTTTGGTTTTTTTTTCTTTATATACATAAATTTCTCAAATGGTTATGTACAATATATTCTCTATGAATCAGACCTGTATAGTCATGCAATGCCAATTCACATATTTATTCATTTAAACTAAGAACTTCAGTGAGTTACAATAAGCAATTTTTGCTTCATACTACTACAAGCAAGGTATACACTACGGTTACTACTGTTTACATGACAAAGGACACTCTTAATCATAGCAATGGACTCTCTGACTCACAAATTCACGCTATATAGCTGAAATACTTTGTTATACTTTTATTTACATTGTTTGACATAGATATTTTGCATATGTTTATATTGTTGTAATGTATGATCAATATTATTTTCAATAAAAATGAACATATCAAAAAAAAAAACTGTGTTTAACTCCAACAAAGTGTTAAGCACATAGTCAAAGTCATCTCCAGAAAAGCAATACACTAATGGCTTGTCAATAAACATGTCCTATGAGCCCATCTGGGTCTGCACAGATGTGTATTGCTGTCTCAGAACTGACATTGACTATGTGTTTAACTCTTTTGCAAGAGGCTAACACACTTCTGTGCAAGCACTAGTGCAATAATAAAATGCCCAGCAAACTGTCACATATTATGTCCCTTTAAATAGGGGTTTTTTTAGAATATTTTGCATTAAAAGTTTAACATGATTTGTTTTTGTTATACATAATAGAAATTGTATGGCCATTTGAGTCAAGTGAATATTGATTTTTTGTTTAGCTTCCATTACAACAAATATTGCAATTGGTGTGTGTATTTGTGTATCTCCATAAAAGGGAAAATGTAATTTTACATCTAATATTTATTTTTAGTTGTCCTAAATAATAATAAAAAAAGTCCTCATTTTTTCCACTTTTTTTCTGGGGGGGTGGGGGGGGCGCTTCAGGTTTTTGTGCCTACAGCCACCTGAGATATAAATCCGGCCCTGGCAACATATATGGTGGGAGTGTCCTAGGGTGAAAAATGCATGGGGTACAATTGCTGGATACATCCAACGGATAAGTGGGAAGGTAGGTTTTCAGTTGGATGTTTTCACAGCTCTACTAAATAAACCTATTAAAGGTATCTGTAAAACAAGAGCCAAATTGATAATGTTTGTATTAAATGGAATAAAATCTCTACTGGCTAGAAATTGGAAAAAATCAAATGTTCCGGATGAAGAAATGTGAATTATTAATGTTAGAAGAATATACTTACTTAAGATCTAATAGAGAAGAAGTGTTCCAGACGATATGTTTCCATTGGGAAGAATTTAAAAACACAAAGTAAAATTAGGCCAGTTAGACATCAAGGTGTTGAGGGGACGAGGGGGGGAAAGGGTTTGGACCTCCCCCCCCCCTTTTTTTTTTTTTTTTTTTTTGGTAGATGAGTCGGGTGCTTGTTGTTACTGTTGTTTTGTCAGGTATTAAAAGGTACATAGGTTTCTATGGAGACCATTCGTTTGTTAAGATATTTTGCAAATGGGCAATAGCTGAGTTTCCTTGGGTATATGCATCATGTAAATGTATTAATGAATGTTTGTTTGTTTTTTCTTTTTCTCTTCTGTACGTGTTTACTTATATAAAATAAAAGATTTTAAATGTGAAAAAAAAAATAAAAAAAAATAGGATTCATTTATTTAATTAATTTAATGATAGTGTAGTGTTAGGTGTAATTGTAACTTAGGTTAGGATTTATTTTACAGGTAAATTTGTATTTATTTTAGCTAGGTAGTTATTAAATAGTTATTAACTATTTAATAACTATTGTACCTAGTTAAAATAAATACAAAGTTGCCTGTAAAATAAATATAAACCCAAAGCTAGCTACAATGTAACCAGTGGAGGCTCCTCTATAGGAGCACTTGAGCACGTGAGCCCCCTTGACCCCTGATGAACACTCTGACCCCTGATGAACAAAAAAAAAAAAAAGAGTGAGAAATAAAAAAAAAAAAAAAAAATTTTAAACCTTTTTTGCTGATTTTAATAAAAAAATCCTCCAGGCTCCACTGCAGTTTTTACTAAAACCATGTAAAATTGAAGATTTTAATTATTTAGGCTGAAAGTGGAATGGTCTTTTGCCTAATACTTCTATCTATCGCACATGCTGTGCAGTGCGATAGATAGAAATATAGGCAAAAGCCCATTCCACTTTAAAACTGCATTGACTGCAGCGCCACCTACAGGCCAGCCCATAGCCTTCTTAAGGAGCACAGCTCTTAGTGTGCGAGAGCCAGCTGTCATGTGACACTCGCACACTAAGAGCTGTGTGTGGGAGGAGGAGCATCGTGGGCTTCAAACACAGGGAGGCGTGACATCGGGCATCATCTTATCGGCTGCTGGCGGGAACTATTGAAGAGGAGGGAGCTGCAGAAAGATTGAGTGCCTGTCTGCCTGCCGAGTGAGTTTTTCCATGTGGCATGTGTGTCACTGTCATTGCTGCTGAGTTAGAGAGAGGGACGGTCAGGGACCAAACTTTAGTGACTGGAGACAGACTGAAATGTCAGACATCAGGACTCGACTCTGAAGGAACACAGGTGCCCACACCCAGGCCAGTGCCCAACTGCCAAAATACCAGCCAGCCAAGCATTTCCAAAAGTAATTATGCTATCATATCTGCCTTTTTATTACTTATAATATTATGGTGATTCAGTATTTGCATTTTTTTGCCTTGTAATCTTCAAGGCAAAAAAATGCAAATACTGAATCGTCATAATATTATAAATAATAAAAAGGCAGGTATGATAGCATAATTACTTTTGCAGATGCTTAACTGGCTGGTATTTTGGCAGTTGGCCACTGGCCTGGGTGTGGGCAACTGAGTTCCTCCGGAGTTGTTGAGTCCTGATGTCTGACATCTCAGTAAGTAAAGCGCCTGCTATTAGTATTGAGGGATTGCACCATGATCGGATGATCTATCAAAAATATATTTTGGCATTGGGACACAGCAAGCCGTGCATACACTCAGTCTCACACACACCAGTGACCAGACATAGGCAGCTGCAGCACAGGAGCCGCTCAGCTGGAGGAGGAGGACAGGGACATTTTAGGGGCTGATAAACAGGGCAGCTGAACGCACTGCTTCATTGTTTTTTTGTATAGCTGATGGGCTAGTTAAATAGTCTTTTTTATTGCTCAGGACACAGTATGGTTAGTGCTGTGGTGACAGCTGCAACAGGCAGGTCATTTAACTTAAATAAAATCAAAAAGATCCTCTGACCTCCCCCAGCATAACACCCGGTGCTTGAAACTGTTTTACACCGTGTGTTGTGCTGTGTGGCATGAAGCATGAAGGATGTGGGTGGAGCTGGAGTGAGAGGAAACCGTGGATTTAGCTGTGAGTAGCTCTTTTACATAAATTCCTTTCCACTCAGTGTTTAGCTACCTTCATGGAAAAGAATCAGTGTCCATAAGTGCTTCTTCCCCCTGCTCTTATTTCTCCTTTCCACCTCAGTGCTGCATGTTATCTCCCTTACTACTAGTTGTATATAAATATCAACCTACAATACAAAGCATATTATTCACTGCAGGGAAATCTGCTTGTTAGAACTAGCTGACATGGAGGGTTAGCTTGTGTGCTTCTTATCTCACAGATGTCAGGCACCAGAAAGTAAATCACAAAAGTAATTGCTGGGGAGGAGGGGGGCTTGGGGTTCCTATATAAGAACATATATTAACCCCTTCTTCATCTGACCCTACTGATTAAAAACATGTTTTGCTATATAATGATGGCTCTAAAACTTTTAGCTCCATTAATGCTTCCATCTCAAAGCATTTGGTTCCCTGTATATGCATTTCCCCCCCCCCCCCCCACATTAAGTCTTTATGTGTGTCTTTTTATTTAAAGTGAGGTTTAGAGAGGTGTTAGGAAGGGCTGCAGTGGTGCTAAAAATGTCACTTTAAATAAAAATAGTCTTGATATAGTAATAGTCCAGACTCTCTGTGATTTTAGCAATATAGATTGTTTATATATTATTTTATATGTACACAGTCCAAAAAGCCAAAATCTGGCTCATATGTATAAATATATATATATAAAATCATCAGCCAGAGAGTCTGTCTGGACTATTACTATAACAAGATTATTTTTATTTAAAGTGACATTTTTGACACCACTGCACTCCTTCCTCACACCTCTCTAAACCTAACTTTAAATAAAAAGACACACATAAAGACTTCTGAAGTTAGTAGAAAGAAAAATCTTTTATTATTATATCTGAGACTGGGTGAGTGAGTGAGTGAGTGAGTGAGTGAGTGAGTGAGGATGAGCCTGTATTTTCATACAGGCAGCAGGTTCATCATCAGTCACTTACTTAGTCTGAGATAAAATATAAAATTATTTTTATTTTTACTAACTATAAAGAAATGTTCCTCTCTTTTTTTATGGATGTCAATAGCTTTAGCTTTCTGTTGGGAGTCAAATATTATATATCATATCAAGGTCTTAGAAATTAGCATATGAGCCTAAGTTTAGCTTTAAACAAAGAATACAAAGAGAACAAAGCAAATTTGATGATTAAAGTAAATTACTGGGGCAGTATAAGGACTATATATATATGTATATATATATATATATATATATATATATATATATATATATATATATATATGGTAACTGCAGGGTGTATGTGGTGCTCTTGTCTTTCAATATACATAGGTTAGTTATGTACATACCTCACACACAGACTTTAATAACACAGTAATTCACATAACACACTGTCCTCACCTTGTACATAAGGATGTGTTAAGGTAACTGGCAGAGTGTGTGTGTGTGTATGTATGTATATATACACACACACACATTAAAATGGGCGGAGCCATCTGAGGGGCGGGGCTAGTGCTCCCCCATCTTCAAAAGTCACCAGCCGCCACTGAATGTAACTATTAGTTATATTGTAGCTATATTAGGGTTTATTTTACAGGTAAGTATTTAGTTTTAAATAGGATTCATTTATTTAATTATAGTAAATTTATTTCGTTTTATTTAAATTATATTTAAGTTAGGGGGTGTTAGGGTTAGATTTAGGTTTAGGGGGTTAATAACCTTATTATAGTAGCGGCGACGTTGGGGGCGGGAGATTAGGGGTCAATAATTGTAGGTAGGTGGCGGCGATGTTAGGGAGGGCAGATTAGGGGTTAATAAAATTTATTATAGTGTTTGCGAGGCGGGAGTGCGGCGGTTTAGGGGTTAATACATTTATTATAGTGGCGGCGATGTCCGGTCAGCAGATTAGGGGTTAATACTTGTAGTTAGATTGCGGCGACGTTGGGGGTGGCAGATTAGGGGTTAATAACTATAATGTAGGGGTCGGCGATGTTAGGGACAGCAGATTAGGGGTTAATAGCTATAATATAGGTTGCGGCGATGTCCAGTCGGCAGATGAGGGGTTAATACTTTTAGTTAGATTGCGGCGATGTTGGGGGGCGCAGATTAGGGGTTAATAACTATAATGTAGGGGGCTGCGATGTTAGGGACAGCAGATTAGGGGTTAATAGCTATAATGTAGGTGGCGGCGATGTCCGGTCGGCAGATTAGGGGTTAATACTTTTAGTTAGATTGCGGCGACATTGGGGGGGCAGATTAGGGGTTAATAACATTTATTATAGTGTTTGCGAGGCGGGAGTGCGGCAGTTTAGGGGTTAATACATTTATTATAGTGTCGGCGATATCCGGTCGGCAGATTAGGGGTTAATAAGATAATGCAAGTGTCAGCGATAGCGGGGGCGGCAGATTAGGGGTTAATAAGTGTTAGATTAGGGGTGTTTAGAGACTCGGGGTACATGTTAGGGTGTTAGGTGCAGACTTAGTGTTTCCCCATAGGAAACAATGGGGCTGCGGTGTTAGGTTTTTTTTTCAGCCGAAACTCCCCATTGTTTACTATGGGGAAATGCCGAATTTTACCGAGCTAATTCGGATTTATTCGGAGATACGGCAGCTATTTCGGATTCATTCGGTAGATTCGGAAGTATTTTAATTCGGAAATTCGAATCGATCCGAATCTCCGAATTTACTGAATTTTCTGAATTTCCGAATAAATCCGAAATGAATCGCACATGTCTACCAGTTATGACAATCTCTACATGGGGGAATGGGAAGAGGCCCATGTGTATAACAACAACCCATTTGCCACGAATATAATATGGTGGGGCCGGTACATAGATGACATTATAGTCATATGGAATGGAGAAGAAACAAGCTGCCAAGATTTCATTAAACACCTAAATACAAACACCATGAATTTAAAATTCACTTCAAAGCTCTCGGAAACGTGTATAGAGTTCCTTGATCTAGTACTATTCCATGAGGATGGAAAAATCCTGACCAAACTATTCTCTACAGAGACAGATTGTAATGGCTATTTACAAGCAGACAGCGGCCACTACAAACCGTGGATCAATAACATCCCTTTTGGACAATTTCAGCGCATCAGAAGAAATTGTACCAAACTCGCCGACTATAACAGAGAATCAGAAACTCTTAAACACAAATTCATACAAAAGAAATACCCAAAGAAATTGGTGGAGACCTCACAAAAAAGGGCACGACTTCTGAACAGGAACCATCTTTTAACTAATGGTCTTAATCATAAGAAAATAACATCTACTAAGAATATTAGTATGGTAACAACTTTTAATGAAGCAGCCCCAGAGATCAGAAGAATTCTAAAGAAATACTGGCCAATCTTACTACAAGATAAATTTCTAAAAAATAGTATCGGTAATGCACCAAAAATCATCTTCAAGAAAAACAGAAACTTTTAACAAATGCTAGCCCCTAGCCAAATTAAACAAAAATTAGAGAACAATTGGCTAACAGAAAAAAGCAAAGGATTTTTTAAATGCAACAGATTAAACTGTAAAGGCTGCGAACATGCATATGAACCATCGAAACCAACCAAAACAGTCCAATCAAGTACATATCCACATAAAAAATGTGTAATAAACAAACTTATGAATTGTAAGACCACATTCGTTGTTTACTTGTTGGAATGTCCATGTAAACGACAATATATAGGGCGCACAAAAAGACCCTATAAAATTCGCCTGTTGGAGCACCTCAAAAAAATTGAAAATGGACATAAGGATCATAGCGTACCAAAACATTTCACAAAATTTCATCAACAAAATCCCCAACATCTAAGGGGGACAATTTTAGAACACGTACAAGTTCCAAAAAGAGGAGGAGACAGATTTAAATTATTGAGACAAAGAGAATCTTTCTGGATTCATTACATGGGCACTCTGGTACCCAAAGGTCTAAATGAAGAAATTGACCTTGCAGCATTTTTATGAATAATCTCCTTCTCTCAGCTAACCCCATAGTCCTATGACATCATATTACTATATGTAGCTGCTCACAAAGACAGTAAGATAGACCACCAGATATAGAGAACAAAAAGAAAAGTGAAATATGGAAATTCTAGGGTTAATCTTAACAATTAGATCCTTTTCTAACTCTTTGTAACTTGATAAAAATACAAGCAAAATTTAAAGGATATATAAGACAGGAACTTAAGATACTTTAACCACTCTGGCCACCACTAAGAGGTTGGCCTTGACAGGATTTTCAAGAAACCAGTTTTAATATTTATACTACCTAAGCCAGTCTTATTAGTTATCCTAGGATTTCTTCTAGTCGAGAGAGATTTATACCCATATTAAACATTATCAGATCTCGCCCGTCTTAGTGAACACAGAAGTTCCATCTAAAGCTAAGTTGAAACAAAAACATTTAATGTTAATTATGAAAGACCCACCTTTTTAACCAATTTCTAAATTAATGTTTGCTGTCAAATATACAATAGAAATGGTCTGCACAAACAGTCACGGAACAATCCTTACTAAAGAGAGAAACATATTATATATCGTTTCTGCAATATCCACAGTACACAAGAAATATATTATGGCTATTATAAGGTACACCACACGCAGGGTTTTTTATGCCGACATATGTTGTATACCTTGCAGTAAATAATAAGATACCGTTTTTAAAAATATTCCGTTTTTAGTCTTATCATGATTGAAGAAAATTAATCCCATGAAAATTCATGATTCCAACATGCTATAACAAAGACTTTATCTTGCCTGTTTTAACTTATATTGCGAACAGAGTATGATACTTCTGTAGAGACAGCTGTGTGGTTACCATAATTACTATATACCACATACCTTGTCCCTCGCAATCCGAACAAATTTCTTTGATTCCCAATATATGCAACAATTGGTTTTCTGAATCACTAGCATTCAACCCTCTTTTTTATTTTATAAAAAATACCATTGGTTTGATACATAATCTTAATAAGATTGAGTGAACATAGTATGTTTACACCATAAACTAAAAGTAGCTTCCCTCTCTTCTCCCCTCGGGAGTGGGATTAACAGACCTTCCTTGGATTCCCTCTCATTATTGGAAAAATCTTTATACCACACACCCGGTGATTCTAGACACCCTTACGTTCTGGGATCAGGCGAGACACTTAAATTCGATCGCTCCCCACCCTTCCCCGTGTCAAACCATAGCTAGTGTTCTTTTCTGCCTACCTGATACTCATGTCTCCAGCTGGTCCTCCCTTGGAGCTGACCGTGTTATTGACCTCTATGATCATACTGGAGGTATGTCTCATGCATCGATTTGTAATAAATTCCGGATTCCAGCTCCGTTGAAGTTTGAGGCCTTCCGACTCTCTTCCATAGTCAGATCATGGGGATTTCCCAGAGAGCACATTAGACCTGACACAAAATGGGAACAGTGATGGTCCCTACCTCACAAGCTTAAAGGAACCTTATCGTTCCACTACGAGATACTACTAGATCCCTCCTCTCAACAAAAAGTTTCGCAGTTTATAGCTTGGGAAACCGAACTTAACTTCACGGCTGACGCCGACTAATGGTACAGAGAACTTAAGTCCACTAGAAAGTTATTACATTGCGCATCCCTTTGGGAGCTCCATTACAAAATCACAGTGCGGTGGCACTTAGTCACAGTAACCCTTCATAGGATAAATAATTCTCACTCTCCTGTCTGCTGGAGGGGCTGCGGACAACTTGGAACCCAGGCACATATCTGGTGGTTCTGCCCCAGAATCTCCTCTGTATGGCTCTGGGTAACTAACCTACTACACTCCCTAGGCATAATTTTTCAGCTTAGTCCCCAAATTGGCTTGCTTCATCTCAACTTCCCAGCCCTCACCCCTACACATAAAGCTTTATCCATCTATGTACTGATGGCCACTAAATTAGAAATTGCAAAAGCATGGAAACAACTCTCTCCTCCTACCACCTCACAGATTTTAGCTACAGTCAACTACCTATCGAAAATGGAAGCTTACTCCCATTCGGCCCTAGATAAACTAGATTTCTATCACGCAACTTGGGCTCCTTGGTGGGAAAAATTCTCTAACTAAACAAGTTTGACATTAATTAGACCTTGGTCACTTCCTTCTAAGATAATATGCCACTAATATAATATATAACTACTTTTTTACTATATACACCTATTCTTCACTCCCCTTTCTGACTCAATATTTTATTTTTCTTCTCTCCATTCCTTACCCCATTACCCTTTTCGAGGCTACCCTATGAGAGCATATATTCCCACTTACCTTAGCACTTGTTGTAATGTGCCTTATTAATATAAAACTGAGGACAATGTTATCTGAGATATCATGCAACATTGGAATATCGTTTGTATTGAAACTTTTGAATCTACACTAGTCGTTGTTACTATTTCCTTTTGTCTGTATCATTGAAAATGTTACATTTGTATGATATTCTTGTATTATGTTTTTTCTCAAATAAAAATTTATTTAAAAAAAAAAAAAAAAAGGAGCTTCCCCGTTTCTATGGTAACAACAGTAACATCACCAACGATTGGCGGCTGAGGACCGCTACGCAATGACGTAATATGTGGTGTAGTGAAACCACTCCCCTTCATTTGCTTTAAATTCAATACCGGACAGACTGCACATTACCACACCTCTGACAAAGAAGTATCAAATAGACAAACTTCGAAACGCGTAAGGGTTTTATCTTTAGAAGTGGCAGTGCAGTTTCACACCCACAGCGGTCCGGTTTTTTCAGCTCGCCCCACAAGGATTTAAGACTGACAATACCGCAAACAGGTGACAATATCGCCCACAGGAAACAAATGCTTTTAAGTGTGTTTCTGGGCTCACAGCTAACTCTTTGCTTTTAGTTGCACCTACTCAATTTATTTTATTTAATTGGTTTTGCAAGTGCACTGCAATCCCATATTCTTCACCATAGATAATTAAATCAATACCTTTATCTTACTGTGATTTGATTATACGGAGAAGCTTCCTATTGGAGTCTTTGGATTCCCAAATATTTTTAATTTGATTTTTAACAATTAATGATTGTCGCAACTGAATAAACTTGGACTATGGTTTAAAACATTGGGTGTACCATCTCTTACCCCACCCACTGCATATGAGGATAACCATCCAGTCCTGCTAAAATAGATTGGCCTGGTCCAATCCACATCTTTATTTATTTACACATGTGAATGCTTACCTCATCACGGATTGAGGGCTTTTAATGTAAGTGTATAGCGTTAAAGTGTCTGTAATAAATCTACCATTTATACAGTATTACGCTATGTGTTGTTTGTTCTTTTCCCCTCTATAAATACCATACTCCTGAGAGACCACAAGAAGGATCCTAAAAAAGAAAATAGCCTTTGGAAGTTTCCATTCGACAAGTGGCATGTACAAGAGCAAATTAAAGAACACGCCGACTACACTGTAAAGAATTGTTACAGATGAAACATCACCACCAATCCAGGGTTGCCTTGGTTAACACTTGAGAGCATACATACGATTGAGGGTAATTCCGGTAAGGAGACACCCACTACTTTATATTATTCACATTGCAATTATTCCATAAAGATACATTGGATACCGGGGATATAAAGGCTTTATAAGCATCAAGAACAGAGATCAGAGAATCTCTCAATATTAAGATTGACTTTACAGTTATTGTATTTCTTACATTGTGTTTGTTGCGCTGAAAATTTTATGTGATTCATTCTCTTTATGTCAATACAAATTGAAATCTAAGTTGACTAATATTATGCCCTGCTCTTAGACAATGTGAGGAGACAGGTGAATCCTTATTGCCTCTTCTAATAGTATATTTATGTTCATTGATCCTCTCGTGTTTCTCTCATAGTTTCCCCTACATTGAGCATTTGATAAGAGAAATAACAAAAGAAGACATGCAAGTCAGAAAATGTCATCTTAAATTTGGTCCCCTTTGTAGGGTGGTAAAACAATTCCCCTTTTATAATCGAATTACAGTTATTGCAAATTAAACAAGGAAAATATCACATTCTTATGTCAACCTTTAGCTTGTTCAGTGACATATTTACTGCTACCAATGTCTGCATTAACCAATGTCTTTTAAATGGTTGTTCCTTTCATAGACTACTATGTGATCGTATGTAAAAGGTATCTACATAGGGATTACATTACTTTATTGAAGAAATATTGGTATATACTAAAGGAATGTAATCATTAAGAATGCTCCTGTCTCCTCACATTTTCTAACTGCAAAGCATAATATTTGTCAACTCAGATATAAGATAGAAAAATATTTAATCCAAGAATAGGGTGAGACAGAGAAAATGTATTCAAAATTAGAGAGATGTTCTGGATCAATAAGTTGGAAACAATAACCCCTAAGGGGCTAAATAGGGACTTTGATTGGGCCTTGTTTTTCAGATTTTTTTTTTATCTTGCTAGGTGAGGTAAACTTGTTGTGAAAAAATCCTCTTTTTTAATTTTCTACCTATAGGATTTTATTGTGTATAATAATGTTTTATACATAATTATATGTGCAATATTGAAATTGTCCACATGATGACACTATTACATTGCAGGATGGGTGTACCTTCCTTGGACAGTATAAAAAGTACAAACCTTTATGTGGTTGCTTAAACATGACTAAGCACCTATAGTAGGGTTGAAATGTTGTTTGTACTCTGCGTTAATTTAATAAGGTTTTTTTTTTTTTAAGCAGGCTGCCATCATACTTTGTTATTTTGGAATACATAATACAATTGGAAAAATAGTACAGTACTGTAATCAGAAAGGTAATAATTGTTGTTTTTAATAAATAAAGACTAGCATTTGCATTTTAGAAAACAAAGACCAAACAAAAGATGCAAACAGAGAAGATTGTGACTTTCTGCTGGGGAGAATATTAAAAAAAAAGAATAATAAAATGTCTGAATTTCAGAATAAATCTGGATTTTGGAATTCTGGATTTGAGGATTTGTAACTATACAAAAAGGGTATAAATAGAATTTTACTAATGTCAATTCGAGAGGTATTTTAATATCAGAGATTACAGAATGTGTTTGAAGGACAAATTATTATTATTTTTCTTTCAACAATACTTATGTTAATATCTTACGGCTAGATTTAGAGTTTGGCGTTAGCCGTCAAAACCAGCGTTAGGGGCTCCTAACGCTGGTTTTGGGCTACAGCTGGTATTTAGAGTCAGTCAGGAAAGGGTCTAACGCTCACTTTGCAGCCGCGACTTTTCCATACCGCAGATCCCCTTATATCAATTGCGTATCCTATCTTTTCAATGGGATCTTTCTAACGCAGGTATTTAGAGTCTTGGCTGAAGTGAGCGTTAGAAATCTAACGACAAAACTCCAGCCGCAGCAAAAAGCCAGGAGTTAAGAGCTTTCTGGGCTAACGCCGGTTCATAAAGCTCTTAACTACTGTACTCTAACGTACACTAAGACCCATAAACTACCTATGTACCCCTAAACCGAGGCCCCCCCACATCGCCGCCACTCTAATAAAAAATTTTAACCCCTAATCTGCAGACCGCACACCGCCGCAACCTACATTATCCCTATGTACCCCTAATCGGCTGCCCCTAACATCGCCGACCCCTACATAATATTTATTAACCCCTAATCTGCCGCCCCCAACGTCGCCGCTACCTACCTACAATTATTAACCCCTAGTCTGCCGACCGGACCTCACCGCTACTATAATAAAGTTGTTAACCCCTAATCCGCCTCACTCCCGCCTCAATAACTCTATAATAAATTTTATTAACCCCTAATCTGCCCTCCCTAACATCGCCGACACCTAACTTCAAGTATTAACCCCTAATCTGCCGACCGGACCTCACCGCTACTATAATAAATTTATTAACCCCTAAAGCTAAGTCTAACCCTAACACTAACACCCCCCTAAGTTAAATATAATTTTTATCTAACGAAATAAATTAACTCTTATTAAATAAATAAATCCTATTTAAAGCTAAATACTTACCTGTAAAATAAACCCTAATATAGCTACAATATAAATAATAATTATATTGTAGCTATTTTAGGATTTATATTTATTTTACAGGCAACTTTGTATTTATTTTAACCAGGTACAATAGCTATTAAATAGTTAAGAACTATGTAATAGCTACCTAGATAAAATAATTACAAAATTACCTGTAAAATAAATCCTAACCTAAGTTACAATTAAACCTAACACTACACTATCAATAAATTAATTAAATAAAATACCTACAATTATCTACAATTAAACCTAACACTACACTATCAATAAATTAATTACATACAAATACCTACAAATAAATACAATTAAATAAACTAACTAAAGTACAAAAAATAAAAAAAGAACTAAGTTACAAAAAATAAAAAAATATTTACAAACATTATAAAAATATTACAACAATTTTAAGCTAATTACACCTACTCTAAGCCCCCTAATAAAATAACAAAGCCACCCAAAATAAAAATAGAAAAGCTCTTTTACCTTACCAGCCCTTAAAAGGGCCTTTTGCGGGGCATGCCCCAAAGAATTCTGCTCTTTTGCCTGGAAAAAAAAACATACAATACCCCCCCCAACATTACAACCCACCACCCACATACCCCTAATCTAACCTAAACCCCCCTGAAATAAACCTAACACTAAGCCCCTGAAGATCTTCCTACCTTATCTTCACCACGCTGGGTATCACCGATCGGTCCAGAAGATCCTCCGAAGTCTTCATCCAAGCCCAAGTGGGGGCTGAAGTCTTGATTGATCATCGGGCTGAAGAGGTCCAACATCGGGCTGAAGTCTTGATCCAAGCGGCGGCTGAAGAAGTCCATCATCGGGCTGAAGTCTTGATCCAAGCGGCATCTTCAATCTTCTTTCTTCCGGATCCATCTTCATCCCGCCGACGCGGAGCATCCATCCTGCCCGACGACTTCCTGACGAATGACGGTTCCTTTAAATGACATCATCCAAGATGGCGTCCCTCGAACTCCGATTGGCTGATAGGATTCTATCAGCCAATCGGAATTAAGGTAGGAAAATTCTGATTGGCTGATGGAATCAGCCAATCAGATTGAGCTCGCATTCTATTGGCTGTTCCGATCAGCCAATAGAATGCGAGCTCAAACTGATTGGCTGATTGGATCAGCCAATCCGATTGAACTTGAATCTGAATTTTCCTACCTTAATTCCGATTGGCTGATAGAATCCTATCAGCCAATCGGAATTCGAGGGACGCCATCTTGGATGACGTCATTTAAAGGAACCGTCATTTGTTGGGAAGTCGTCAGGCAGGATGGATGTTCCACGTTGACGGGATGAAGATGGATCCGAAAGAAAGAAGATTGAAGATACCGCTTGGATCAAGATTTCAGCCCGATGATGGACTTCTTCAGCCGCCGCTTGGATCAATACTTCAGCCCGATGATGGACTTCTTCAGCCCGATGATGGATCAAGACTTCAGCCCCCGCTTGGGCTTGGATGAAGACTTCTGGACCAATCGGTGATACCCGGCGTGGTGAAGATAAGGTAGGAAGATCTTCAGGGGCTTAGTGTTAGGTTTATTTAAGGGGGGTTTGGGTTAGATTAGGGGTATGTGGGTGGTGGGTTGTAATGTTGGGGGGGGTATTGTATGTTTTTTTTTTCCAGGCAAAAGAGCAGAATTTTTTTGGGCATGCCCCGCAAAAGGCCCTTTTAAGGGCTGGTAAGGTAAAAGAGCTTTTCTATTTTTATTTTAGAATAGGGTAGGGCATTTTTTTTTATTTTGGGGGCTTTTTTATTTTATTAGGGGGCTTAGAGTAGGTGTAATTAGCTTAAAATTGTAATATTTTTATAATGTTTGTAAATATTTTTTTATTTTTTGTAACTTAGTTCTTTTTTTATTTTTTGTACTTTAGTTAGTTTATTTATATTTAATTGTATTTGTTTGTAGGTATTGTATGTAATTAATTTATTGATAGTGTAGTGTTAGGTTTAATTGTAGATAATTGTAGGTATTTTATTTAATTAATTTATTGATAGTGTAGTGTTAGGTTTAATTGTAACTTAGGTTAGGATTTATTTTACAGGTAATTTTGTAATTATTTTATCTAGGTAGCTATTAAATAGTTCTTAACTATTTAATAGCTATTGCACCTGGTTAAAATAAATACAAAGTTGCATGTAAAATAAATATAAATCCTAAAATAGCTACAATATAATTATTCGTTATATTGTAGCTATATTAGGGTTTATTTTACAGGTAAGTATTTAGTTTTAAATAGGATTAATTTATTTAATAAGAATTAATTTATTTCGTTAGATAAAAATTATATTTAATTTAGGGGGGTGTTAGTGTTAGGTTTAGATTAATAAATTTATTATAGTAGCTGTGAGGTCCGGTCGGCAGATTAGGGGTTAATACTTGAAGTTAGGTGTCGGTGATGTTAGGGAGGGCAGATTAGGGGTTAATACTATTTATTATTGGGTTATTGAGGTGGGAGTGAGGCGGATTAGGGGTTAATAACTTTATTATAGTAGCGGTGAGGTCCGGTCGGCAGATTAGGGGTTAATAATTGTAGGTAGATGAGGCGACGTTGGGGGCGGCAGATTAGGGGTTAATAAATATAATATAGGGGTCGGCGGTGTTAAGGGCAGCAGATTAGGGGTACATAGGGATAACGTAGGTGGCGGCGGTGTACAGAGCGGCAGATTAGGGGTTAAAATAAATATGCAGGGGTCAGCAATAGCGGGGGCGGCAGATTAGGGGTTAATAAGTGTAAGGTTAGGGGTGTTTAGACTCGGGGTTCATGTTAGGGTGTTAGGTGCAGACTTAGGAAGTGTTTCCCCATAGGAAACAATGGGGCTGCGTTAGGAGCTTAACACTTCTTTTTTGCAGGTGTTAGACTTTTTTTCAGCTCAAACTGCCCCATTGTTTCCTATGGGGGAATCGTGCACGAGGACGTTTTTGAAGCTGGCCGCATCCGTAAGCACCGCTGGTATTGAGAGTTGCAGTGGCGGTAAATATGCCTGTACGCTCCATTTTTGGAGCCTAACGCAGCCCTTCTGTGAACTCTCAATACCAGCGGTATTTAAAAGGTGCGGGGAAAAAAAAGCCAGTGTTAGCTACGCGGGTCGTTACCGACAAAACTCTAAATCTAGCCGCAAATTAGGAATTTTCCAAAGAAGCGCAAGTTTGAAGTGACAGGTGAGCTTGCTTGTTTTCTGTCAATGTATGTTATGAAGACTGTTTTTTCCATTTATATAGAGAACACTCTTTAGAATAGTTTGTAATAATGTATGTGACATCATTTTAAAATATTTTGAGATCAATATTTTCAAATTGGGACAAACTGCGTGTATTGGAGGTTTAGAAAATGTACCCAAATAAAGCAATATACTCAAAGTTCAAAAAGAGTTATAGATTATATATTTTTGCTGCTACGGTTCTTGGTTCAATTTATGCTCATCACTTTTTATATACATTATATTTTACTTATGTATTTTGAAAATTTAATGGTAAACAACTTTAGTTTATGTCAAAGTGTTAGACCCCACTTAAACACAAGGGGGTAGATTTAGATTTCTGGTGAAATGCTTGTGCAATGCCGCCACCTGCACATGCGCGGCCAATCGGCCGCTAACATGGGATGTCAATCATCCCGATCGTGATCAGGATAATTGCAGTCTACCACCTAAAAGGTGGTGGACAAGTTAAGAAGCAGTAGTCTTAAGACCGCTGCTTCTTAAATCCTGTTTCTAGCGAGCCAGAAGGCTTGCGCGGAATAAGCTACATCCGCTGCCTGATAAATGTACCCTCAGTAATTGAGTTACATTGTCAGAAAACGAATATTGTAAGCCTGAATTATGATAATCTCTCTTAAAAAATAAATAAAAAAATCAAATCATACCCACTATGCATTTTGTACATCTCTGTAGTTTTAATGTAATTATGTCTGTCCGCTTCTCTATACTTATGATTTTCTTTACATATTTATACTTATTTTTGTAAGTTTAATTAAAGGTAAAGTCCAAATTAAACTTGATTCATGATTCGGATAGGGCATGCAATTTTAAACAACTTTCCAACTTACTTTAATCATCAAACTTGCTTTGTTCTCTTTGTATTCTTAGCTTGAAAGCTAAACCTAGGTAGGCCCATATGCTAATTTCTAAGCCCTTGAAGGTCGCCTCTTATCTGATTGCTTTTGACAGGTTTTTTACAGCTAGATGGCATTAGTTCATGTGTTTCATATAAATAAAATTGTGCTCACTCACGTAGAGTTGTTTAAGAGTCAGCACTAAAGCAAGTGTGTCAAAAGATCTGAGATAAGTAGACAGTCTGCAGAAGCTTATATACAAGGTAATCACAGAGGTAAAAAGTATAACAGTGTTGATTGTGCAAAACTGGGGAATGGGTAATTAAGGGATTATCTATCTTTTTAAACAATAACATTTTTGGTGTTTACTATCTTTTAATATTAATTGTGCAATTTCTAGATCTGCAGATTTAGGTGCCATACAATATACAATATTGTGTACTGGACACTACAGAACAATTTGGAATATTAGTTATTAACACCAGTGGTTTTATTTTGCACTGCACTCTTTGTAAAATCAATGTCACAGTATAGGTTACCGCATTAAGAGGGCATTCTCTAAGCATGCTTTAATCATTTTTCAATAAAAGGACATTAAACACTAAGGGCCAGATTACAAGTGGAGCAGTATTTAACATTTTCCTATAGAGAAAACTCTGCTAGAATTAAGATTTTTGCTAGAATTAAGATTTTTGTGCTAGTCGGAATATGCTGGTTTTACAAGTTAAAAAAAAAGTTATTTTGCGCTAGTGGTAATCCGACTAGCGCAAAAATCTGAACATAAAGTGGAAAAAAAACAACCCACTCTCGCACAAACACCATTACATATTCTCATTAGCGCTAAGCCGTCATGAAAATATGAATATTTCATATTCCAAAGTTCTTTAACATATTTGTTTGTAACAGGTGCATACTGTAATATGCACATACTCAATCGCATACTGTGAAATGCGCAAACATGATCGCATACTGTAAAACGCGCATACCCTATATGAAAATATAAATATTACATAAATATGCTTTATCTACCTAACTTCAAAGGGCTCCAATGAACACACACACACATATATATATATATATATATATATATATATATATATATATATATATATATATATATATATATATATATATATAGCTTGAATTGCAAGAAGAAAAAGCCGGCACTTCTCCCAGGATGAATGATAAAAACGATCTTTATAAGTTCAGAAGGAATGCAAAGCTAGAAAGTATGCCTTACATGTTTCGGCTATTGCAGCCTTAATCATAAGCATACTCTCAGGTAAAATTGGCTAAAATAAATAGTGCTTGCCCTTCTCTTATTGGTTGAGTTAAACATGTGACTAATAATACCTGGATGTACCTGTAGGTAGACATTTAAGGTGGAAATAAATCGATATAAGATAACTGACCAGTGACTGTCAGGTCAGATTAAATAACAGCAAAAAATGGAAGTGCATTTAATAGTTAATCACACTTTTTCATCAGGTGGCAATGTTTTCTATAGTGCAAAGACTTGTATTGCTGAATAGGTAAATAAATTATATTATAGAAAGAAACCCAACAACAGTATTCCTTATAGGAAAATTTTAACATTAAGGTCATATGTATTTGCAACAATGAAAGTAGTAATGGATATAAGATGTATTAGATGTTCGGTAGGAGAAGGTGACAAACCTACCACAATGTGTATAATATAAAAAACACTGAATCCAATTAAATTAATTAAATTTAAAGATTGTGTAAGTAAATATTATATACATTTTGCACTCAACTTTGTGAGCTTAAAAGCTGGAATTAATTGAAATATATAATTGTAGGAATGTAAATGTATAAATATCACTACACCTTAGTACCTATGAAGCCATTGAAATTCAATGGACATAAAGAAATTTTTGTGCAACTACACTCATGTGATGAGGGTTCAGGACTCAAAATCAGGTAAATATCGGGAACACTACATTGCAATGGTTGCAATGTTGTAATAGAAAACATTATTCCCAAAAATTGATTAAATCAAAAATTGAGTTATAACCCTTAGGAATTCTGGTATCTAAATTGAAAATCCAGAATGCCTCACGTTTCAGGAGTAGTTTACCAATATTGCCCCCACGTTTGGGCAGTTTGACAGCTTCAATGACCATCCATTTCAGTGTTCTATTGTCGCTATTGTGTTCCCGAATGAAATGGTTCGCTAATTCAGAACATTTATCTTTCCTTTTAATGTCAGAGAGGTGTTGCCTAATTCTCTCTCTCACCTCACGGATTGTACACCCAATATATTGTTTCTTATTGCATGTACACCAGATCATGTATACTGCGTATTTGGACCTGCAGTTAACACATGTATCCAGTTGATAAGTTTTTCCATTTGTATGTGATGAAAAAGTTTTTGACAAATGTCCAAAATTGCATGGAATGCACTGTCCATAGCCACATCTGTGCATTCCTGTCACCTGTAACCAGGAACTTTTTGGTTTATCACTTTTTATCTCACTAGGTGACAGGATGTTACCCAAGGTTACTCCTTTTCTATAAGAGAAATTGCAACCTTTTTGCACTACATGCTGTAATCTGTCATCCGCTGAAAGCATGGGTAAATGTTTTTTAATCACTTCACAAATTCTATGATAGTCTGAGGAGTATTGGGTCACAAAATTGACTTTATCAGTGGAAAATTGCGATTTTTTGTCTCTTTTTCTTTCACTCAGTAGAGATTTGCGGTCAATTGTCTCAATCTCTGCTTTTGCCTTTTCAACACAATAGCGACAATAGAACACAATAGCGACAATAGAACACTGAAATGGATGGTCATTGAAGCTGTCAAACTGCCCAAACGTGGGGGCAATATTGGTAAACTACTCCTGAAACGTGAGGCATTCTGGATTTTCAATTTAGATACCAGAATTCCTAAGGGTTATAACTCAATTTTTGATTTAATCAATTTTTGGGAATAATGTTTTCTATTACAACATTGCAACCATTGCAATGTAGTGTTCCCGATATTTACCTGATTTTGAGTCCTGAACCCTCATCACATGAGTGTAGTTGCACAAAAATTTCTTTATGTCCATTGAATTTCAATGGCTTCATAGGTACTAAGGTGTACTGATATTTATACATTTACATTCCTACAATTATATATTTCAATTAATTCCAGCTTTTAAGCTCACAAAGTTGAGTGCAAAATGTATATAATATTTACTTACACAATCTTTAAATTTAATTAATTTAATTGGATTCAGTGTTTTTTATATTATACACATTGTGGTAGGTTTGTCACCTTCTCCTACCGAACATCTAATACATCTTATATCCATTACTACTTTCATTGTTGCAAATACATATGACCTTAATGTTAAAATTTTCCTATAAGGAATACTGTTGTTGGGTTTCTTTCTATAATATAATTTATTTACCTATTCAGCAATACAAGTCTTTGCACTATAGAAAACATTGCCACCTGATGAAAAAGTGTGATTAACTATTAAATGCACTTCCATTTTTTGCTGTTATTTAATCTGACCTGACAGTCACTGGTCAGTTATCTTATATCGATTTATTTCAACCTTAAATGTCTACCTACAGGTACATCCAGGTATTATTAGTCACATGTTTAACTCAACCAATAAGAGAAGGGCAAGCACTATTTATTTTAGCCAATTTTACCTGAGAGTATGCTTATGATTAAGGCTGCAATAGCCGAAACATGTAAGGCATACTTTCTAGCTTTGCATTCCTTCTGAACTTATAAAGATCGTTTTTATCATTCATCCTGGGAGAAGTGCCGGCTTTTTCTTCTTGCAATTCAAGCTACCTACTTTCCCTGACAGGCTTCTGGGCACCTCTCAGCTGTGTTGTGGATCAGTTCACTCTATAGTGATGCTTTGGGAGACAGATTATCGGAACGCTATTGGAGGATTGCAACACTTGATACCCGGAAGTGCATTGGAGCCCGGGTTTGGAGCGCATACTGAAGACTAACGCCGGCCGTTTTGTGCACGATCCTGTTTGTCAGATTGTCCCTTTTACCTGGGGTGGTGAGTAACCGTCCTTTGGTATTGCAAAGGTGTCTCTGTGATTTCAGGTTGCACTATATTACTTTACATATGGCTCAGTTCATGGAACATTATTAGCGTTTTTGTGATAGTGTATGCGCTCCGTTTCTTTTATTCACTAATTTGCATCTCTTACATTATAACTGTGGATTGGAGCTGGTTGTGAATCATTTCTCTTTTTTTCTCTGCAAATATATGTATATATATATATATATATATATATATATATATATATATATATACATATATACAGTGTATATATATATATATATATGTTACGGGTAAAACTGACATTACCCTAGCGGCTGTCGGTAAAGCCCGATGAAAGATCATACATCAGGCTTTATAGCTTTTTTGTGCAATTTTTTTTTTTTTAAATAATGTTTATTAGATGGTGTTATTATGAGTGTAACTGTACTTGTAATGTATTTTTGAAGTGTTTTATGCAAGTTTTTAGTTTAGGAACATAGTTAACCATAGATCTGAAATCATGTAATGATTCCAGCATAAATTTCACTCAACTTATATATCAGCGCAATTAAAAAGGAGCGCAAACAATTGCAAAAACCCTTTGCGACATTGTTTGTACTCCACTTGTAATTTAGCCCAAACAATGTTTAATGTACCTCCCACTAAATATGGCTGCCACCATTTTAGAACCTAGGTTTCACTGCAAGTATTTTTAGGAGGGTTGCAGCACATATGCATACAGGTAAGCACTAGAATGCAGTAAAAGCGACATATCAATATTGCTGCACCAAGACCAGATCATATTTTGCTTATTTTTCTTTTAGTAATTATATGCAGCTTTTAAAGTACACAATAAAACATATAAAAATCAAAAAGTGCGCTAAAAAAGCAACAGCATCATCCAGAATGGTATAAAAAAACAATTTATTCTAGGTCAGCAAATGTAGTCTTACTATGAAGATAGAATAAATTCTATACTCATCTAATATATAATATAATATCCTAAATAAAATAATCAACAACCATATGTAAAAGATGTATATAAATGTAAAAGACCACCGGTGGTTTAAATGTAAAAAATGTGCAGGAGTAAAAAATATCTCAAAAGAAAAAATGTCTCAGAAGAAAAAATAACAGCGATAAAATGGCAACCTAAACTATATGATCCTTGATCATATACTTGATAAGAGTATTTCATATTCAGTGTCCCCAAGATGGTTTTTTATCAGATCTTAATACTTTGAAATGTCATTGTACTGTAAGTAGCTTGTCTACAATCAACTTAGATGGTAAATGTATATTCCTCTGTTGTGCGGATAATGTCCCCCTCTATGTCAGGGTAAACGTGGCTCCTTTAATTCCCTGGTTCAAAACAACTTCTAGGATAGTGTATTTTACTTGCCTTTTAGATTTACACTTCTCATAGTTGGTGTCCTTTAGGGGCCATTAAGGTTTCTTACCACGCTTTCTTTCCCTTTTGTTGGACAGGGTGACTCCGAACTTCAGCAGGTTTCAGCTGCTGGCATTTCCTTGCTGTTCTGTTGTGCTACTTCTGTGTTTATTGTCACATGTGTGGCTTTCACCAATCGGAACGCTGAAACCTGCTGAAGGTCGAAGTCACCCTGTCCGACAAAAGGAAAAGAAAGCGTGGTAAGAAACCTTAATGGCCCCTAAAGGACACCAACTATGAGAAGTGTAAATCTAAAAGGCAAGTAAAATACATTTTTTACATTTAAACCACTGATGGTCTTTTACATATATATATATATATATATATATATATATATATATATATATATATATATATATATATATATATATATATATACATACATCTTTTACATATGGTTGTTGCTTATTTTATTTAGCATATTATATTATATATTAGATGAATATAGAATTTATTGTATCTTCATAGTAAGACTGCATTTGCTGACCTAGAATAAATTGTTTTTTTTTATACCATTCTGGATGATTTTAGTACACTTTTTTGATTTTTATATATTTATGTTTAGGGAAGTTGTAGAGGCTTTTCTGTTTCTTAGGGTGAGATAGGCTTGAATCTTGTGTTTTTAACAGAATAAAACATAAATAACTGTCTCAATTTAAAATAAGCATAAGAGACAAAAGTAAAAATCAGAAGCCAATAGAAGGGGTATTCTTATTAAGACAGCATAAACTGACCAATCAGCTGAATCATAATGACCATAAACAGTCCAATGAGCACCCCTACTTCCTCTTTCTTTTACTGCTCGCAGGAGATAAGTATTATAATTGCTAGCTCTTTCAATCTGTGTATTTTTACTTTATTCCCAATAAATCTATTATAATTTTGCTGTTATTGTGGAGCGCTAATTTATTCGGCACCCGCAAATGGGAAAATAATAACAAGCCATTACAAGCTCGCTGTAGCAATTAGCACTCAGAAAGTTAACCAGAGATCAGATCTCTGGTTAATTTTCTGGAAGTGCCCCAAATGCCCTAAAATTAGAGGGTATTATATATATATTTTTATTTTTAAATCAAAAAAATAAACTGCACTAGGCAGTTTTTAGGGCTAAAAGTTGGCGGGTGTGGGGAGTTTTAAAAAAAACTGAACAGTGCCTTTACATTATGGTCTATAGTAACTGTGTGTTCTCTGTAAATATATATGTATATGAGTATATACATATATATTTATGTATTTATGTGTTTATATGTGTATATACATATATATTTATGTGTTTATATGTGTATATACATATATATTTATGTGTTTATATGTGTATATACATATATATTTATGTGTTTATATGAGTATATACATATATATTTATGTGTTTATATGAGTATATACATATATATTTATGTGTTTATATGAGTATATACATATATATTTATGTGTTTATATGAGTATATACATATATATTTATGTGTTTATATGTGTATATACATATATATTTATGTGTTTATATGTGTATATACATATATATTTATGTGTTTATATGTGTATATACATATATATTTATGTGTTTATATGTGTATATACATATATATTTATGTGTTTATATGTGTATATACATATATATTTATGTGTTTATATGAGTATATACATATATATTTATGTGTTTATATGTGTATATACATATATATTTATGTGTTTATATGTGTATATACATATATATTTATGTGTTTATATGTGTATATACATATATATTTATGTGTTTATATGAGTATATACATATATATTTATGTGTTTATATGTGTATATACATATATATTTATGTGTTTATATGTGTATATACATATATATTTATGTGTTTATATGAGTATATACATATATATTTATGTGTTTATATGTGTATATACATATATATTTATGTGTTTATATGTGTATATACATATATATTTATGTGTTTATATGTGTATATACATATATATTTATGTGTTTATATGAGTATATACATATATATTTATGTGTTTATATGTGTATATACATATATATTTATGTGTTTATATGAGTATATACATATATATTTATGTGTTTATATGTGTATATACATATATATTTATGTGTTTATATGAGTATATACATATATATTTAACATTTGCTGCCATCGCTGTGCTACTTACCCACTTTGCTGCACGAGATTCTCATGCTGTGTCTCAATGCATGATTACAAGGCTCTTATTGGAGCCTATGAAAGCGAGCACTTGTGAGCGCAATGCTTCCTAGCAATGCTAACGCGAGCTCACGTTCACATTGCGATCAACTTGTAACACCAGTGCACATTAGCATGCACTGGTATTACTCAATAGAGAGCTAATATTGCTTTCATAAAAACAATATTTAGGGCTCCACTTGTAATCTGGTCAGCATTGTCTTCCTTTTTTTCTTAGAGTATTTCCCTTTTATATTTTTATATATATAGATTTAACCTCTTTTTTTTCTTCTTATATTTTACCCTTATTCCATTTACTCATTCCCCCCCCCTTTATTTTTTTCTTTCTTTCCTACCGTCCGTGTTTCTAGTTCTTACCATTTTCCAGACCTCACTTTTCAGCGGTTTGTCACTTTTCTCTTCTATTTTCTTCTTTGTTTTGCTTGTCAGCTTTTTTTTACTGTGCCAAACATCTTCTTGTTTCCCTTTCGTTTAGTGAGCACACACAGTTCGTCGCTATCTTGTAGGCGTTATGCAGTTGGACTTCCTGCCATTTTTACCCGCCCCCTAACCGCTTCTGTCACTCCCACAGATAAGAATTCATTTTTATTTTTTCAATTTATTGTTATAGAATTGTTTAAATTTTATTAAATTTCAGTTTCACTTTGCATTTAATCAATAATCTGTCTCCAACTAGTTCCTGTTTTAGTAACTGAATTTTTTTTATTTTTATTTAATTTATACAATTTTAAATAATTTATTAATTTTAATTTCTAATCCTTTTTCTTTTAATTGTTTTTTTTTTTTTTTTAAAATAATTATATTTTGCTGCATTTAATAAGAGCACTGAGAATCAAACTCTGCTTACTGAGCAAGGAGTACAACAAATGATAAATGTCTCCATGGGTAGGTTATTAAGTCAGATAATATATTTAATAAATTATTCACAACATTTCCAGTGTGATTAAGAAAACAACAATATCCAGCAGAGTACATGTGAAAAAAACATGCTAAATGTAAACATTTTTTAAAAACATAATATTTCAATATTATGTTTTTAAAAAATGTTTACATTTAGCATGTTTTTTCACCTGTACTCTAGGGGGAACCAGAGAGTTATGTACCTATGATTGGTTGTTACCATTGAGGCAGGTGTATAAATTGTAGCATTTCCTGTTACTGATCAAGCATGACTAAGGATTGGATTTTCCGAAACGTTGCTTTGTTTGTTGGTTGCCACCTTGTGAAATAAAGGTTGTTTTAACCTGAGAGGTGCTGCTGGACATTGTTGTTTTCTATGCTGGAGGATTTTACAGCATCCTGGCTACAGCGTGCACTCACACAGGAAGGAGCTATACTCTAACCTTGTTTGTATTGATCCAGTGTGATTAAGATAAGCAAAAACTTAGTACACAGGTCACACCAGCTAGTGTCTGGCACATCTATTACTTGCAGGAAAGGAAATAAAACACCTGCTAAGTCCTCTACTCCCAAGAGGCTACTGATGTGAGGTAAAAAAGCCACTGAAAATGTTTTGAAGCCTTCATCAGCCTCTGACTCAGATATTTCTACAGTGGAATCTGATAATAGTTGTGATGATTATGAATCTCATTTTTCATCAAATGGTTCTAATGCTTCTCCTAAAGTAAAAAAAAATTAAGAAAAGTTTAAAAAAGATATCTTGAGGAGGAGGAAGGTACATTTTATGATTGTCTGGGTAACCCCAGATGTAATGCCAAAGAACTTCATCATACAAGGTCAGTAGAATGGTGTCCATTCTTGGATATTGCAAAATGTATTGACTATCAGTTATGTAAGCCTTTGAAAAGAGAGTCGCAAATAATATGAGTGGAATGCCCAAGATCTATACTATCTAACAATGCTGTTTGTACACCTGAATTGGTCCCTAAAATTCTGAAACTTGAAGGTACTCCTTGCTACAGAGAGCTGTATATGACAATTCTACCATTGATTCCATAGTTGCCAGAGAATGGGTTCAAAGGATGGTAAGTTTTATAAGTATTGCTAATGCAGCCATGAACATTGAACGTAGATGTAATATATTGAGAAGGATTCACCCCAAAGTCAGTGATTTTGCCATTAATGAAATTCATCCAGATACTTATGGCCTTTTATTTGGAGATAACTTTATAAAATACTTAAATAATTTTGTGAATACTTTTATAACTTAAATAAATTCAGAACTTCTATGAAAAAGATATTTTATCTAAATTATTTATCTGAGCATGCCAGGAAAGGAAGAGGCTGCTTTACATGCCATGCCTCTTAGACACTGGAACCCAAGAACCTCAAGAGCAAGACAGAATGGGTGGCAGACTTGCCCCTTTTTGCACACAATTGGAACCTGATAACATCAGACCCCTGGATTCATCAAACAGTATAAGGTCTAATAGATTTTATTTCCACTCCAGTTCAAATTTCACTCTCTTATCCTATAAACTTTTCAAGTGCAGACAAAGTTCTGGTTCAAAAATAATTTTTCAATCTTCTCCGGGAGCAGGCTATAGAACCTGCTTCAGATCCCCTAATATGTTTGCTAAGCAATAATTTTATTGTCAAAAAGAAAAGCGGTCAGTTTTGACCGGTAATAAACTTGAGATCCCTGCATGCCTATGTTGTTCACCGGCATTTCAAGATGGAAGGCATTCATCTTCTTAGAGAATGCCTTTTAGACAATGATTTTCTTGCCCATTTAACTGATTGGGCCTCATGTTATTTTTAAAAAAAACTCTATTTAAAGCCATTCAACATTTCTCTTTGAATCTATTTTGTTAGTTTGCTTTAAACTAGCAAAATATGAGTCTCTGATCTTGTAGTAAAATGCAGATCCTAACTTGTGAAGGTATAATCTAGATTTTTAAAACGGGGGAATTTGATATTTACTCTGAATTACCCATATAAGTTTCAGTGGATATCTCTCCTCTGAGAGCTGCAATAACAGGTCTACCAGTAACAAAAGTATCTCTTTCACAGTGTCCGGATATTAGAACGGACTATAAGACACATTTTATATCACTTGATGGAAATTATAAGAGCCCTGCTGTAATATTAGCTCTGGGGTTTCTCCACAATTTTTACGTTTGGTTTACAAACACCACGTATCAGCTTATTACAAATTTAATTCAGGCATTATGGACTGCCACAAAATATTAAGAACTATATCTATGTTTTAGGCTGGTCATAAGTATTAGCCAAACTTAACCCTTAACTACTATAAAGGAAATTATCCCTGATTAATCCATTGATTGTTTCAGCTCACTACCAAGTAAACTAGTAACACTAGTTAAATTATATTTACTGTTCTGGGTGAGTGTATCAGCTGGATTATGATTGATAACCACCAGTAATTTTTACTTTTGAAAATATAAGGGGGTTGCCCTCTCACATTATTGCAGCAGCAGATAATTTGGTCCGAATATATTCCAGATCATTTTTTGTATTTCCACCAGGGGTACCACAATAAGTACACCACCAATAACCTCGAATCAGAGGGAGTGGTAAGCACTATAATTAACTGACACACAGGACTTGTGTTCACCAGTATTGAACTAATAAGAGGCTTGCTTTATTATTGAGACATTACAAACTGCCTTAAAATATTGAGAATTATATCTATATTACATGGTGGCCACTAGCATTAGTCAAACCTAACCCTCGACTATTATCAAGGAAAGTTATCTCTGACCTACTTTGTTATTGTTTCAGCTCACTATTAAGTATATTAGCAACTCCAGTTTAAATGATGCTCAGAGTTCATGGTGTGTGTATAAGCTAGAGATCAGTAACCACTAGCAATTTTTACCATTAAAAATCATAAGGGTGTTGCTCTCTTACACCACTGATGGGATATATAATTTTGTCTGAATATATCACAGATCACTTTGTATTCCCACTAGTGGTACCTTAATAAGTACACCACTAATAACCTTGAAATAGAGGGAGTGGTAAAGCACTATAAGTCACTCACACACAGGATTTGTGCCCACCAGTACTGTACTGATATATGTGTATATTTTTTCCTGGTGTCTCCCGCCTTAGTACCACATTCAGTCTGTTCCGTGGTCCACAACTGTGATTTTATTAAAGACACAGAGACAAATATTTTCCCTCCTCTGCATCTCTTTATTTCCCTCCCAATTTACATTTGGTGAAATATTTCTATTACTGTTTTGTTTTAGTTAACAAACAATAATCAGAATATTCACACAAGTGGTTTCCTACCATCCTATGCAAGTCATCATTCATCACTTCAGTTTTCAAGTATTCCTATTTCTCGAGATGGTTTCATCAAAGAGGTTCCTGGCATCTAAAATCCAACAGACTGTTGATTGTTTTCTTTGTTTGTCGTACACCCTATTTTATTTCAGTAGCTATTTTTGATTAACTGTATTTTCTTCAACATTAAGCAAGAAAGGGGAAGTTGGGGTGCTCATTGTACTGCTTATAGTGATTATGATTCAGCTGATTGGTCAGTTTATGCTGTCTTAAGCAGAGTAGATCTTTCATTGGCTTCTTGTTTTTACTCTTGTCTCTCCTGCCTGTTTTAATTTGTGACAGATATTTATTCTTCAGATGGTTTCATCATCCTGGTGTCTCAAATTCAGCTGTCTCTCCTGCCTATTTTAATTTTGTACAGTTATTTATGTTTTATTGAGTACTTTACAAACTGCATATGAGTAGTACAAGAAAGATAAGCAAAATATTAATCGCTGCGTTTTTAATAAAATTTAGATTATACCTTCACAAAATTAGAATAATCAGAATTAATGTAAAGGGTAAATGGTGCAAAGTCACACCTTATTAATGTCTTCATAAGAATAAAGGCATTCATATGTTTAATCTTGATATGTGCTAAAGATAATTTAAAAATGCAATTTATGGGTAATATGATGCTTGAAACAGGACTTTATTTGTACATATTTTCTAATGGTGAACTGACAGAATTCATAACTTCATAATACAGAAAATCAAACTGACCAGGGCTAGAGGCAGAATTATCATACTTGTTGGGCTGACTATAAGCAAGATCCATAAAGACACAATTAATCACAACAGGATTGCAAACTACAAGCAACCCTATCAACAGTAATTATAGCTTCCAAACGATCAACATCCTACAACAACAAAAAATTAATAGCCAACGCACTAAAGACACAAGAAATGTCACTTTCTATGATTCATTACTAGAAGAACAAATGGCATTTTCTGGTGATATTACAATCCTTTCACAATTTATCCTCATCCATTCCATGTAAACTTTTTTTTCTTTACACTTGCCTTAAAGGGACACTAAACCCAAATATATTCTTTTGTGATTTAGATAGAGCATGTAATTTTAAGCAACTTTCTAATTTATTCCTAGTATCAATTTTTCTTCGTTCTCTTGGTATCTTTATTTGAAAAAGCTGGAATGTAAGCTGAGCAGCCGGCCCATTTTTGGTTCAGAACATGGATAGTGCTTGATGATTGGTGTCTATATTTAGACACCAATCAGAAAGTGGAACCCAGGTGCTGAACCAAAAATAGGCCGGCTATTAAGCTTACATTTATGCTTTTCAAATAAAGTTACCAAGGGAGAGGGCGGGGCTATCCGCCGAGGTAGATGGCCGCACTTCTACAGAGCTCCTGACTCTAAGCTTGCAAATGAGACCTACCTATCTACTTGGCTACACAAAGTTAAGCTCCAACCAACTGAGACAATTCAAAAATGAGTCTGGGAGTACATTGGTCTTTTGTGTGACCCGGTACAGAGAAAAAGACATGCCACGCAACGAGCAAGGCATCAGAGCAGCTGAAGATGGCGGATCATTACAGTGAGGCGGTAGCTTCAAAATTCTACTCCTATCTAACACCCCCTGTGTCCCAGGTTTGAGTAGTAACTCTCCAGTAGCTGACATTCAAACCTGACTAGTTACTATATGGAGCATAATTGCTTGACTGCAATGGAGGCAGTCGATCTTTGGGAACAGAGGATCCGGGCTGCCCTGGCGCAGCACTTCTGCGATCTGCAACGGAACCTGATGCAGATGCTGGCACACATGGAGCCTCAACAGGTGGTGGATTCTGGCCCCCAGAGAATTCGGAGTCCCCGGCCCGCAGCGGGGATGCTGAGCACACTTACCACGGATCTGGGGAACAAGATATCACTCTCTCCACGTGGCGCTGAGAGCCGGAAATCTATTCGGACCGCAAATTCCACTAAAAAGGTTAGCAGTGTAAAGAGACTCCTTCACTTTAGTTATGTCCCTAAACATCGCCCCAGTGGCGCAACGAAAGCCCTAAATATGCGGCATCTGGGTGAAAGGGGTACAAGAAAGACTAAATTTGCAGATGTGGGGGCCAAGAATGAGAAAATGCAGAGATCGGTGCCGGCAGAAAAGCTAATCACTCACAGGGGGAACTTAAGTGGATTGTCTTTCCAGCGCCATGTTTCCCAGCTAGCCAGATCTGTAGACTTGTTTGGCAGCCCTGAGGGTAGGTGGCCCTCTGTGAGAAAAGGAATAGGGTGATGAGTGTGGAGGTCGGGACGGACCTCTGGACATGACAGCTGATCCTCTAGCAAGCCCTAGTTACGGACATTGAACTAACTAACTTGGTAATCTCCAGCCTATAGCTGCATAAGACTTTATTGTTAAGGACACGTCTAGGTATTTTTGTTGTCAGTATCTGATTGGAGTTGGGTTATCACTAAATAGCCATGTTTATAAGGATTTATTTACTTTAGCCATAACCCATTCACTAATAGACTGTGATTTTTTCCCTTTTTTTGCATGCTGTGTATTACCTGTTACTGAGCCTGTACTGGCTTGTAGTCACCGATAGCATAATGCCACTGTAAATATACTTGCAGCCTATGAATGCGGTGGAATACAAATAGTCTTTAGACCGGTGCTGACCACTTAGTTCAGGTAAATGTGAATGCTGTACCTTGATATCCACAATTCTCTGTCTTGTGCACATCATTCAGATTGTTTTTGAATTTATGTTACCTGCATCATTACTGCAAGCATGCTTCATGTTTATTGCTGTCCACAACCCTTATCCCAATGCTGTCTCACTGTGCCAATATTTGCTATGGGAACTTCCCTTTAGTTCCTATACCGATACCATTAGCTCTGGTTCATTTATAATGTGTTGCATCTTTAATATGCTAGTGCTAACATGTTCTTTGTTCTGGCTCATCATACTAAGCGCCCCAAAAATGGGTGTTTCAAGCGCATACTAATATAGACTGAGTCACCCCATTTCCCTGGTAGGTGGTTTCCCGGGATGCATGAAATAGTGCCACCTGGGGTCATCCCTAATAGTACGATTGTGGGACCTTGATGTTGCTCTATCTTGTAGTTTCCTTAGCCTATGCAGTTTGCCGTTAGCTATTGCCAACATAGGTTGCGGACATCTTATCTGTTTCTCCTACCCGTGGATTAGGGGAGAGCCCCGGGGGAGATATTTTCGTAAATTTGTAAAATTGATGTCTTGGCAGCTATATTATAATTCTACCAACTGTGGGTCATAAGCACAACACTTTTAATGTTATAGTCATACCATCCTTATGAGTCTGTCCGCCCTGGGGGTGAGAGGGGGCCCTCAGTGGGGACTAGTATACTCCTAGTAGTGTTTTGACCTAAGTATCATTATTACACTCAGTCCAAGGTAACATTTACACGGTATTTGTTTCTCCTTCTGGACCAGTGGCCAGGGCCCTGAAGGAGTCCTTGTAAAGGAAACATAGCCCACGAATATACAACCGTTTGGTTAATCATTACGAGAAGTTCCACATGGCAGCTGAACAATGTGCTACAGATGCATCCACTCAAGACTGATCTTAGCTTAAACTATGTAATCTAGAGTTGCTATACAGTTAAGCCCCATAATATGGTAGAAGGGCTCTCAGCCTTGCAGGATGCCCAGGTTTTTGTTATGCGCCTTACTTTTTAAGAAAGCTATGGAAATTATTTTATGTCTAAAGCAAGCAACACCTATCTTTACCTCTTATAATCTGTTCAGCCTAACAACCCTTATGTTCATAGATATGAGATACCCAGCATTAGCCCACCCCCCCCCCCCAAAGCAGAGCCCACTCTAGGGTTCCAACTAGGCGGACTACTTTCGCCTCAATCCTTTTTATTTTATAAATATGTGTTCTCACCGAATTAAATTTATTGCTTATTCTTTGGGTATGGAACTACGATATATTTTCTTATGTGTTTAATGTACGCTATTCCTCCCTGGATATATGTGTATGAACTTCATGTTTACAGACACTTGAGTAGGGGTCCTGCGCGGCCCCAATTGTTATCTTTTCCTTTAAATCAAATAAAAAACTTTAAAAAAAAAAAAAAAGTTACCAAGGGAACGAAGAAAAATTGATAATACGAGTAAATTAGAAAATTAGTGGCTTAAAGTTGCCTGTTCTATCTGAATCGTGAAAGAAACACATTGGTTTTAGTGCCCCTTTAACTCGGTGTGCTTCAGAGAACCAGCAAGAAAGTCAATAGGGCTTGACTAAACAATAACTTGAGTTAATGGTGATACCTATCAAAAAACAAGAGTCTGGACTAAGTCTAACCCTCTTAGCCTCTCTAAATAAGACTGATATCTCCCTACTCAGTCCACTAAAGAATACAAAAACTTGGGTGTAAGAGAGGCGCTGTGTGAACAGCTGAGAGAACCAACAATAGCTAAAAATGTTTAAATAAAAATATCTCAATATGTATAATACAGTGTATCGTAAAATTAGATATATATCAATATGTATAATAAACAAACATAGATAGGGATGATATAAGCTAGTTTAATAAAAAGCAATAATAAATAACAATAGTAAGTTGTGGCCACAACTAAATAAAATGATGAAGAAAAATTAGCAGCATAGATTATTAATTAGCTATGACGGTTCAGCGATGTAATATCACTTAGATAAGGTGCAATACTAAGCCTCCTGTAAGTAAATAAAACTGAAATAGTTGGCTTGTAATTTCTCCGATAATGTCCGTATGTGATTTAAAACTGGTGAGTTAGGGTATCCTTTGTGAATGAAATAGCCCGGTTGAAAGTGTGTAGGCAAATTCCTATTGCGTGTACTGAGTTGAGCTTCGTGAGTTGAAGTGAGTGAGAGACAGGGCAATCAGCTGTTTTGCCGTACTGTGTTAAAGTGCAAGTGATAGATAGTTCTTTGTTAAGTGAACTAGTATATACTTGAATTTCTTTGAATTAGCTTCTTTGCAAAAAAGTGACAAATTTTCTTATTTAAGAATATTTTATCAATGTGATAGTTATAAAATGTTCAATGTGAATCTTCAGCTGTATGACAGGCTTATTAGCTGCGCTCCCCGGCCAGCGTATGTGTGTAAATGCGTGGCGGAAGTACTCACAGCTGCTTCACTGTCTTGTAACAGCACTGAATCCTTTCTAGTTGCCGTTCGGCTGTTCCGTTGAAAGAATGGACAATGGTCTCCTTGATCTTCCTGGATCCTCCTGGATCTTTCCTGGGTACTATCGATAGATGATGGGTGACAATGGAAAGTGTAAACAGACTCCACAGCTTCCTATCTACACGTTTCAGCAAGGTGCTCTCACATAGTACTGGATACTCTGTAAAACACTTTGATACAATATATCTAAAGCCGAGAACCTCTAGGACCCATTACTAACATACGGGTCTTACATACGGGTTATGAGAACCATTTAAAAGGAACATTCTGACTCCACGAAAACATTCTTGATAAAGGCACTCATAGTGCTGAAACGCGTAGATAGGAAGCTGTGGAGTCTGTTTACACTTTCCATTGTCAGCCATCATCTATCGATAGTACCCAGGAAAGATCCAGGAGGATCCAGGAAGAATAAGGAGACCATTGTCCATTCTTTCAACGGAACAGCCGAACGGCAACTAGAAAGGATTCAGTGCTGTTACAAGACAGTGAAGCAGCTGTGAGTACTTCCGCCACGCATTTACACACATACGCTGGCCGGGGAGCGCAGCTAATAAGCCTGTCATACAGCTGAAGATTCACATTGAACATTTTATAACTATCACATTGATAAAATATTCTTAAATAAGAAAATTTGTCACTTTTTTGCAAAGAAGCTAATTCAAAGAAATTCACGTATATACTAGTTCACTTAACAAAGAACTATCTATCACTTGCACTTTAACACAGTACGGCAAAACAGCTGATTGCCCTGTCTATCACTGACTTCAACTCACGTAGCTCAACTCAGTACACGTAATAGGAATTTGCCTACACACTTTCAACGGGACTATTTCATTCACAAAGGATACCCTAACTCACCAGTTTTAAATCACATACGGACATTATCGGAGAAATTACAAGCCAACTATTTCAGTTTTATTTACTTACAGGAGGCTTAGTATTGCACCTTATCTAAGTGATATTACATCGCTGAACCGTCATAGCTAATTAATAATCTATGCTGCTAATTTTTCTTCATCATTTTATTTAGTTGTGGCCACAACTTACTATTGTTATTTATTATTGCTTTTTATTAAACTAGCTTATATCATCCCTATCTATGTTTGTTTATTATACATATTGATATATATCTAATTTTACGATACACTGTATTATACATATTGAGATATTTTTATTTAAACATTTTTATCTATTGTTGGTTCTCTCAGCTGTTCACACAGCGCCTCTCTTACACCCAAGTTTTTGTATTCTAAAATGGTGATACCTATGTTATATAGATATAAATTTTACCTATATTGAGCTAGATTACATGTTGCGAGCAATCAGTAAAAATTGGTCTCTCACTAAGAATAATGCATAGTCTGGTAATAAAAGTGGATAGTTAAAAATTTCAACCAAAGTATCTTAATGCCACCAAAACCTTTTTCTTAGCGTGCTCTATACTTTTAATGGATAGCGCAGGTAACACTATTAGCTCACTTATTAAGCTCATATTAAATTGGTGAGTTAAGTGTTGAACTAAAGAAAACACTGTAGAATGTAGCGCTCTTTAAGACTTGAAATATATCACTATTATTAATAGTACAGCATAGAATTACATTAAGACCATCACTATTTGCGTAATGCACCCACATATCAGAGCTGGAGCAAAGAATTCCAAGAATTAATGCACCCCCGCATTGAAGTCTATTATGCTAGGGATTTAGTTCACCCGCACTACTTGTATATATATTAAAGTGATGGTAAATCCAAGGATTTAACAAATGCTAGGATTTACCATGACTAAAAATAATGTTGAGTTTCAGTGATCATTTATTAACCCCTTAGTGACCAGGCCATGTTTCAATTTTCTTACAGTTAGGGACCAGGGCTATTTTTACATTTTAGCTGTGTTTGTGTTTAGCTGTAAGTTTCCTCTTACTCATTTACTGTACCCACACATATTATATACTGTTTTTCTCGCCATTAAATAGACTTTCTAAAGATACCATTATTTCATCATATCATATCATATAATCTACTGTAAAAAAATTATAACATATGATGAAAAAATTGAAAAAAACACACTTTTTCTAACTTTGACCCCCAAAATCTGTTGCACATCTACAACCTCCAAAAAACACCCATGCTAAATAGTTTCTAAATTTTGTCCTGAGTTTAGAAATACCCAATGTTTACATGTTCTTTGCTTGTTTTGCAAGTTATAGGGCAATAACAACAAGTAGCACTTTGCTATTTCCAAACCATTTTTTTTCAAATTAGCGATAGTTACATTGTAACACTGATATCTGTCAGGAATCCCTGAATAACCCATCACATGTATATATTTTTTAGTAGGCAACCCAAAGTATTGATCTAGGCCCATTTTGGTATATTTCATGCCAATACTTCCCCGCCAAATGCGATCAAATAAAGAAAATTGTTAACTTTTTAAAAAAAATAATTCATAAACTTTAGGTTTCTCACTGAAATGATTTACAAACAGCTTGTGCAATTATGGCACAAATGGTTGTAAATGCTTCTCTGGGATACCCTTTGTTTAGAAATAGCAGACATATATGGCTTTGGCATTACTTTTTGGCAATTAGAAGGCCGCTAAATGACGCTGTGCACTACGCTTGTATTATGCCCAGCAGTTAAGGGGTTAATTAGGTTGCATGTAGGGAGCTTGTAGGGTTAATTTTTAGCTTTAGTGTAGTGTAGTAAACAACCCAAATTATTGATCTAGGCCCATTTTGGTATATTTCTCAAATTAAAAAATCATAATTTTTCACTAACTTTAGGTTTCTTACTGAAATTATTTACAAACAGCTTGTGCAATTATAGCACAAATGGTTGTAAATGCTTCTATGGGATCCCCTTTGTTCAGAAATAGCAGACTTGGCTTTGGTGTTGCGTTTTGGTAATTAGAAGGCCGCTAAATGCCGCTGCACACCACACTTGCATTATGACCAGCAGTTAAGGGGTTAATTAGGTAGCTTAGTGACCAGTACTGCCAGTACTAAAATAAAAATCTTTTTGTTTTTTTTATATTGATTCTGTAGTGTTCAATCCCCCCTTAGCCCCCAACCTCCCTGATCCGCCCCATACAGCTCTCTAACCCTCCCCCCTCTATTTGCCGCCATCTTGGGTACTGGCAGCTGTCATTTTAAAAGCTATTGTAAAAGGTAATATGCACTATTTTTAAGACAGTTAAAAAAATAATGCTGCTGGTAATTATTTCACTAAGTTATTTTTTTAAAATTCATCTTTCACCATATTTTTAAGCATGTTTAATCGCTCAACACAGGATCAGTCGAGAGTCAAGAAGATACTCACATGACATGAGTGCTGAAAAACAAAAGAGAAAATTTTAATTAATTTTAATTAATTATATATCACCATACAGTCATTTTCAAGAAGGGTTGGTAACAAAACATTTAATGCTGACAATGTAATCACTTTGCATTTGGAGTATGCCAATGTGTAGTGTGGGAGCTAAAATTCTTCAAAATTATCTGTGTTACTATTTGATAAAGAAACTTAGTTATTGCTGTGAAATATTTTTTATAGATTTGCAGCCACCACTATATACATCCTAGAATATTTAAAAACACCCCAAATTAAGCTTGTAATTATAATTATGTTGTTAAAAATGACTCAGTCAATTTGAGTCCTGATATTTTAAATTTAAATTCAGTACCTTGCATACACAGTGTAATCAACGGTAAATTAATACATTTGACTGCTTGTGTTTATTTAAAGAATGCATAAGACAAAGTATGTTAATTAGATTAAACCTGGATTTATAAACAAAAATGTATTTTCTATATCAGGGACTGGGAATATACCCTCATCTCTGCATATAATTTATTGGATAGGGATACACCAATACAACTTTAAAAAAAAAAAAACTGGAGACAGGAAAGGCTGTGGAGGATATGTTAAAGGGACAGTCTAGTCAAAAATAAACTTTCATGATTCAGATATGGTATGTAATTTTAAACAACTTTCCAATTTATTTTTATCACTAATTTTGCTTTATTCTCTTGGTATTCTTATTTGAAAGCTAAACCTAGGTAGGCTCAAATGCTAATTTTGTAAACCTTGAAGGCTGCCTCTTATCTGAATGCATTTTTACAGTTTTTTCTTTCGTGATTCAGATAGAGCATGCAATTTTAAGCAACTTTATAATTTACTCCTATTGTCAATTTTTCTTCGTTTTCTTGCTATCTTTATTTGAAAACGGCATCTAAGCTTTCTTTTTTTGGTTCAGAACACTGGACAGCACTTTTTTTAATTGGTGGATGAATTTATCCACCAATCAGCAAGAACAACCCAGGTTGTTCATCCAAAATGGGCCGGCATCTAAACTTACATTCTTGCATTTCAAATAAAGATACCAAGAGAATGAAGAAAATTTGATAATAGGAGTAAATTAGAAAGTTGCTTAAAATGTCATGCTCAATCTGAATCACAAAAGAAAAAAATCTGGGTTCAGTGTCCCTTTAAGAAATACAATCAAGCTTTTAATCTATGTTTTTAAAAATTGTGAGTCAGAAAATCTAGCTTTAAATTAACAGTGAATTGTTTTCTGGAATATCCCAGTCTAATGATTTAGTGATGGTAAACTCTGATATTATACTTTTCAAAAAATGACAGACTGCACTATCTGATTGAGCAAAGAAAGCAGCAGTGTGAGAGCACGCACCAATAGAAAGACATAGCGCTCATGTTTTCTTGGTGATTGAATGCATTGCCCGCCAGTCAAGCTTCTAAAAAAATAATTTGAGGAGAGGGGGCCGGGGGAATTGTAATATCAAGAATAAAAGGTATGTGTTGTACTTTGAACTTTGCTTTAATAAAGATCACCTGTATTGCTGAAATACTATAATATTCTTTTTAAAAGTTGTATATCAGACTTTACCATCACTTTAAACCACATGTTCTGCCTCTATCAGTAACTAATATATCTATTTCAAGAGGTCTGCTACAATAAGCATGTTTTGCTTTACTTTGTGCATTCCAGGAGAAATAAATTAGCATACAGTATACTTTGCATTCATGGATACTCACATTGTGAACGGCACTCAATGAAGCAGAGAGCCAAGCACAGGACACATAGTAGAACTTTTAATTTGCCCATGATGTCTTCTGCTCACAGCCTGTAAAAAAAGAAGCATACAGCCCTTTACTAGTGATAAAGTTTAAAGCTACAAGACAAAAAAAACAAAAACAAATAAACAGCGTATGTAGACACAGTGGGCTAGATTACAAGTGAGGCACAAACGGTTTTGCGCACGCAATATTGTGTATTCGCAAGCAGTTTTAATTGCGCTGATTTATGCTATAATTCTTACAGAGCTGTGGTTAACTATATACATTACAAAGATACACTTATAATAACACTGTCTAATAAAAAATATTCAAAAATATTTTTGAACAAAAAAAGTTATAAGGGCTCAAAAATATGAGATCTCGGGTGTTAGTATTGCTAAAGATGTATTTGTATGTATATAGATATGTTTATATATTAACTGTAAATATTTCACATTCCAATGTTCTGTACATAGCAGAATATGTTCTATGTATTTATAAATAGATATTTATATATATATATATATATATATATACATACAGTATATGTAGAAATATTTATTTATGAATAATTAGAACATATTTGGTTATGTAAAGAACATTGGAAAATGAAATATTAATATTTTGAAGTCGGGTTTGCGCTAATGAGAATATGTTGTTTGCGCGAGAGAGTGGGAGATTTTTTACTTTAAGCGAGATTTGGGTTACCGCTAGCACAAAATAATTTTTTTAAACTTGTAATATGAACGCAACCAGACTAGCTAACTCTTGCAAATTTATTTTTAAATGGTGCCACTTGTAATCTAGCCCGTTGTGTGCTTTTCCCTAATAAGTAATGCTTTACAATAAGTATTGGTTTACACTGAAACAAAACATAGAGGATACTGTTAAAAATGTTCAGTAAAATAATTTGCTGATGGTCTAGGCCTCCTTAATTTATGGAGGGCAAAACATCCAGATCTTCGGGACTATACATGTGTTTCAAAGACCCATCACACCCTCTCCCGTATAGATTATTTCCTTACATAACCTGCCTTAACTCCTCAAATCCCCCAACTTGCCATCCAGCAGATTACTATTTCTGATCATGCCCCAATTAGGCTACTTCTTCAAACACACCCTACTGATACGCATAAAAAATCATGGCGATTCCCCTCCTACCTCTACTAAAAAGCTGACTTTCAGCAACAACTTTAATCATACTGGATAGAATACATCAACGATGATACACAACACAGGGATAGAACTGACCTATACTTGCACGCATCTAAGGCAGTGCTAAGAGGCAGAAGCACTGCATACACAGCCCACTATCACATGTCCCAGAAGAAATCAACAACACAAATACTGATTTGTCTCACCAGCACTTATAACCAATATCTAAATGCCCTGACACTTCAAAACAGACAAACATACTATAAACTAAAGGCAGAAAGAGATGTCACCCTCCAACTGCAGGACCAAGCATTTACCCGACATAGACAAGGTAAATTTTACCGACATGACAATAAGGCGGGGAAACTGCTAGCAAACATGGTGCGCATCACCACCCCAAAATCCTACATAATAGCAATTAAAACAGACACACAGCTTCAAATAAGCACCCCGGAGATTATGAAGTCATTTGTAGCATACTACAAAACACTATATGCCAAGCAAGAGATGAATAGCAAGGACAAAATGCACTTCTGGGATAAAGTTCAACTCCCACAACTTTCTATAGAACAGTCAATATAGATTGAGGAGGTAATCAGAGTAATTAAGAATTCCAAACTGGGTAAAATCATCAGGCCCTGACTCCCTTCCCATAGAGTATTACAAAATCCTCAGCATCGACCTAGCGCCTAATTTAACCTCTCTTTTTTCACAATATCTATCGGGACGACAAAAACCAGACCCCCATTTCTCAGATGCCCTAATCTGTGTGTTACCTAAGCTAGACAGAGACCAGACAATGGCCTCTTCCTACAGACCGATATCGATCCTCAACCGCGATTATAAAATATTCACTAAAATTCTAGCAGACAAGCTGGACCTAGTGCTTTTGTTAAAAACCGCTCTTCGGTAAAAAATATTAGGAAAACCCTTGCAGTAATCTCTCACTATTGGCAGAACAGACACACTAATGCAAACCCCCCACTCCCAGATGCCTGCTTGCCCTCAGTTAACACTAAGAAAGCGTTTGAATTGCGATTGAATGGGACCACCTTTATACGTCATTGCATAACTTTGGCATAACCGGCAATTTCCTAAACGCAATTAAACAAATGTACAAATCCCCTTCTGCATCTCTTCTCATAAATGGTGGAGTGTCACCCTGCTTCAATCTAGAACACGGTACCAGACAGGGTTGCCCTTTGTCCCCCCTACTATTCAAACTGGCAATCAAGCCCTTAGCCTGCTACATTAGGCAACACACTGAAGGTCTACAAATAAGCACACACACTACACAATTATCGTTATATGCAGATGACCTACTCCTATACAAAACTGACCCCGCTCAGACCACCCCGAACATAAACATCCTGACGCAATTTGGCAATTTTACTGGTTATAAAATAAACTCTGACAAATCAGGTGTCATATGGCTCCAAAACAAAAGCAACGTTTCACTTCATGACACCGGTCTTACAACAACCTTGAATTCATTCAAATAACTAGGGATTTATTTACACACTGACCCCAGACAGTTATACTTGTTGATACATTGTTAACATACAAAACATCATGCACAATTGGCAAAAACTTTCCCTGTCCCTTTCAGGGAGAATTCAACTTCTCAAAATGATCATACTCCCAAAACTATTATACCCTCTCCAGATGCTTCCCCTTCTACTGACGGCAAAAGACTTGAAAAACATTTCAAAATTGTTTGGTGTCTTAATATGGCAGAAAAAGAAACATAGAATTAACAAAACATGTTTAACTTCGGGGCCTAACATACAGTGGTAAAAACGGGCATCACTGGTCAGGCTAGTTATAGGCTGGTTAATAGACTCAAATTATTTCTGCCCCCTATCTCCCAACCTATCTCCCTCATACCCTGCTCGCATCCCTTCCACCAAATATTAAACAAAATATTCTCTTCAAAGACCCGTTACGAGCTTGGGGTAAAGTCTGCAGAATGTGGAACCTCAAATTTAAAATCAGTAAATACCTACCTATCCAGGGTAACCCATACTTTGTTCCTGGCTACACCACTAAGCCCTTTCAACTCTGGGAACAGAAAGGACTTACCTTGGTATCTCAACTTCTAGACCCAATCGGCTCCTTGGTTCTCGAATTCAACAAAATTCAGCACCAATATAACCTCCCTAGAACCCATCAATTTGCATATTTCCAATGATGACATTCTCTCCTACTGCTAAGCAGAGAAAACCCAAATTACTCTAGCATAGAGAGGCTTTGCAACATAGCTAGGCAAGGGATCCATTCTATAACCTGCATTTATATTGCACTCAGTGCACAATATGACAAACACACACAAAAACAAATAATTTTTTCAAGTGGCACATCTTAGGCAACGATCCTGTTACACAGGAAGAACTCCAAAGCAGCTTTACCAGAGTTAGAAAAGCTACTCTCTCTTCTTACTTCAGGGAATATCACACCAAATTGATACACCAAGCATACATTACACCTCATATTCAAACAAAATGTCTCCCAGACACACACGACAAATGCTACAAATGTTCATCACCTGCCCCAGACATGATACATCTGATTTGGGGATGCCCAAATTCCCAAAGATTTTGGAACAAACTAGCATAATGGTTATCCAACATTTTTCAAACTAAAATAAACCTTATGGCACATTATGTCCTTTTCCTAGCAAAAAGTCAATTTCAAAAGCAGAGCAGATTCCTGGATATGACAATATTGATTGCCAGGAAACTTATAGTACAATATTGGGTTAAAAATAGAGAACCACCTTTTTTTTTTCCTTTAAATAATATTTTTATTGAGGTTTGAAAGATGAAGTACAATACAAAAAATAAAATACAAAAAGCTCTAGTCTTATTCACGTTACAAGTAATTAAACTTACAGTACATACTGTACATCTCAAAAAGCTAAGATATATGGGATTTTAGAAAAAATACTGTATATTCGGATAGCATAATGCACAATCAACCTCTTTTTCTTTTTTTTTTGTTTGCTTGAGAGGGGATTCGTAGCATAAAGAAGATATAAACGTAAAGCACCCCTATTTACAAGTGATAGATGTTGTAGGTTTGATATCCCCTGTTGATCAATAATGGTTTCTTTTGGGCCAATTCTTGCGGTAGTTCACTAGGGGAGATACTGAGCAGTCAAATAATCTAGGGCCACTTTTGGACCCTCTATGTGTGATATAGAAATACAATTGCTTTTATATTTTATGAATACATAAAGCAATGAGTACACAGCATATTGATTATATAGGCTTACAGAGGTATAATTGTAAACATGCAACGACCCGTAACATGCTATATAAGTTCAGTATGCATTTGTTAGGTTATGATTATTCAGGATTATATTTTCCGTTGTATGAACTAATATGCCATAAATTAAAAGCATAGAAATAGAAATAATTATTCTCATTAACCCAGCTGTGCTGTTGTTACTATAAGACGTAAAATTCAACATGCTTTTGTTAAAGGGACACTCAATCAAAATTAAACTTTCATTATTCAGAAAGAGCATTCCATTTTAAACAACTTTCCAATTTACTTCCATCTTTTTTATATTTAAACTTTTTGAGTCACCAGCTCCTACTGAGTAAGTGTGTATGCATTTGTGAATGGCTGATGACTGTCACATGGTACGTGTGTGGATTTGTGATTGGCTAATGGCTGTCACATGGTACAGGGGGAGTGGAAAAAGACAACGTTTAAAATTGTCAGAAAAAAAATCTACTACTCATTTGAAGTTCAGACTAAGTGCTATGACATTGTCTTGTTATCTTGCATTTGTTGATTATGCAAATCTACTGTGTTGACTGGTCCTTTAAGTTATGAGTATTCAAAAACATAATGATACAAAAAAGATAGGAAGGTGGTGTGAGTGCTAACTACTTGGTATAGGCTTAAATCCCTGTGTAGTCTATATCATCTCAAAATAAAGACAAAAAAAAGTCAAATTGTGAAAATTGGGATAAGTGCTAATTGGTTAGCTCCTTCCAGAGCATTTATCCCAATTTTCACCATTTAACTTTTTTTCAAAAACATAAGCCATATATCCAGACCATAGCAATATAAATAATCGGATATTCAACAAACTTTGTAGTATTCTAGATGAGTTCACCTCTTTCACAATATTTTATGGGTCTAATAGGTTCAATATATTATTAATTTGGGTTTAAGAAATGTATACAGGACTATTCACAGATTGTATAGAAGTTAGAAAATGATTACATATGTGGTATACTATGAGAGAAACCGTAAATAACTCTCTGAGCATAATTACAGATGCCAGAGTGTATTGGTGGGTGGGGGAAGAATATAAAGAGGCAGTATAGGTGATGAGCTTGGGACTCTAAACAAGTGACCAGTATGGATTACTATGGAGGATATAGGTGTCAAAACTATGTAATAAGTATACTGCTAAATCGAATAAAGTACAGAGCATTGCCTCAGTCGCTGGCAACCTCCCTGCATTAGCCGCAAAAGAAGCAGTATTAAAAGTATATATGTATCTTCCCCAACTCTTTTAAAAGATAGGAGTGACTATATCACACACAGATCCCTCTTTGTAATAATAATGATTTGAGTAGAAATTGCCCCTATATAGGCTATAACAGGCATTGCTATAAATGTGTTAGTGATCGTTTTGGCAATATAAGAAGATTTTGACTTCAGAATTATATAAACAGAAAGACATATAGAAGATATTAAATACTCAGGTACTTTCCAACCATGGGATCAGAACTGACTGGAGTAACTGAAACTATATTAATGCAACCTGGTAGATATAGAGCATATCATTTTTAAGTTTCTATATATAAATATTCAACAAGTAACAAGAAACGTTCAAGCAACTCAATTGAATAACATAACTTATGGGAATAAATCACTCTAGAGCTACTGTAAAAAACGAGGAGTCTTATTACTATGAGTAGCATAGATAGGGAGCAGACCAACATAATGGAACATAGTCCGCTTAGGGATAGGTGTTCAAGTGCACGTTGTAGTTCACGGCCACTCTTCTAAAATTCCCATAATGAGCAGTGCAGTTCATTTAGAAATCCCTATTAGATGATCTGTAGTTATCAAAGTGACCACTCAGCTCCTCAGGGTATCCACTAATGACAAGCCTCCAGGATCTCACGTCAATGCCAATGGGTGCACACAACTGTGCTATCTGGGAAGCTAGGCAGGTGATAGGCCACACAAAGCTGACATCCAAACATATCTTGAGTGCAAGGTATAAGTACTATCCAGGGACTTCACGGATCTAAGAGCCATAGACGGCTGGGTCATCACGGAGAGTGGTAGGTAAGTAATAAGGAGACCGTGCCAAACCTGTGTTGGTGGTTCGCTGCTCCGCCATTCAGACCGCAAGTCCACACCTGCTAAATCACTCTGAGGTCTCTGGGTAATGGTCGATGAGCACCTGGGCCCTAGGGCATCACCATTCCCGTTCTCTCCCAGAGTATGGTCAAAAGAGATAGTATGCTTAACAGTCTGAGTGTCCTACACAGTGTTTCTGTGAATGCAGCATGGAGTTTGTCAATCAGGCAGCCCTATTCTTCCATAATTGATAGGTAAGTCACCATGGCTGGATTGTGGGTTTACCAGTATGGGTATGTCCTGGTTATGAGAAGATCCCTCCATTTTATTATTGTATTGTATAGCATAATTGCTTTTAGAAGTCTCCAGAGCTCTATACAATTGTGGCCATGTTGGTCTTATGGCTTGCTCCGCCCCCGAGAACCACCTTTTAAAAAACTAGTGCTAGCCATGCATGCCCAAATATTAATAGAGCAAACTGATGTACAGGGTCATCTAAACGCAAGGATAGAGTCGTTTATAAACAAATGGGAACCCTTCCTACTATATATACCAACAAACCTAAGAAACAGAATTCTATACCCCTTTCAAAACTCAATTTTTATGCTCACAGAAAACCTACAGGGTAGATGGTGTACTACCTCAAATAAACTGCACAAAGTACAAATCACAACCCCTAACGGGAGACAGCTGGTGGGGCACGGATGGCAGCAGACACCCAACGAAGTCTGGAAATGGTAATTTTATCTTACTTTTTTCTTACTATATGGTTTACAATATCAACCACTGATATACCTGGAACCTGAACAAAGAAAAGCAGCTCAGTCTACCTCTTATAAGGACCCCACAACCATACACGATGTTTATGGATTTACCAAACTGACTTATATAATGTCAAGGCTGGTCCTCATCTTGACTTAAAGGGACACTGAACACAATTTTTTTCTTTCGTGATTCAGATAGAGCATGCAATTTTAAGCAACTTTCTAATGTACTCCTACTATCAAATTGTCTTCATTCTCTTGGTATCTTTATTTGAAAAGCAACAATGTAAATTTAGATGTCGGCCCATTTTTGGTGAACAACCTGGGTTGTCCTTGCTGATTGGACAGCACCAATAAACAAGTGCTATCCAAGGTTCTGAACTAACAATTGGCAGGCTCCTTAGCTTAGATGCCTTATTTTTCAAATAAAGATAGCAAGAGAACAAAGAAAATTGATAATAGGAGTAAATTAGAAAGTTGCTTAAAAATGCTTGCTCTATATGAATCACTAAAGAAAAATATTGGGTTCAGTGTCCCTTTAAGTAACTTTTTCACAACAACTGCTACTTGCGCTATTGCACCAATGTTTAGTTATATTTAGTTAATTGTATTGATATTTTTGTTTAGAAAACTGGAATTCAGGGATCTCACAGGCCTCACACATTCTCATCCAGAGTATATTTTCAATAGCATTGTAAGTAATGATTGTACTTGATGTCTTTAACACAGCATTTTGTCTTTGCCAATGTAGGCACATGTGTGGATGTCTGGATACCTTTGAAAAATAAAGTTATATATATATTTTTTTTTTTAATAATTGCTATTAGCTCTCTCATACTCTTTCAGTTGCCCACTTCATTCATTCAATGTTCTTCATCCCCATCCCCTTCTTTTTATCATTGCATTGTCCCTTTTGTTCTTCTAACACTCTTACCCTTCCAGAGTCAAACTGACTTACAGGAATATCACTGGGCTCTGTGGTATGCATACTATATTAGATCTTCAGTCTACTCTGCATTCTGCAGACACCCCTCTATAATGGACATATCAATGACTTTTACATTCCTTTGAAAGACCACCTAAATGACAGGTCCCATGTCCATGTTCTTTAATAACCATTTATTATTTTGCTGGATACACATCATCCATTTTATATTTGTACAAAATACCTTTCCAAAGTTGCTTATTGCCTCTTACATCTTGAAAGGCTTGAACAACCCTTCACAGTATATGGATCCTCATCAGAATGTTCATCTTAATTAGTCTACACTATTCATTGTGCCAATATCTCTTCTCATAGGTTATGGGCACTATACCATTAAAGGAACATTGAGGAAATAAATACATATATATATATATATATATATATATATATATATATATATATATATATATATATATATATATATATATATATATACACACACACATAATAAGAGAGCACTGCATTGCAAAATATATGATGACAAAATAAATATTTTACATGCTTTTAAAACTGTAACCTGTCAAATTGTTTCATATCCAAACCTGCTTGGGTGTGTGTGCATGAGTCAATTTGTTTGAGGGCTCAGGGCTGACTGTGTAAGTGTCCTTTTGTGCCTGTGACAGTGGGCTAGATTATGGCCTCTATATATAAAATGGTGTATGCAGCATTGGGGTTCTTGTAGCTGCTTAAAGGGACAGTCTACAAGTCTACACTAAAATTGTTATTGTTTAAAACACCTTTACTACCCATTCTCCAGCTTTGCACAACCAACATTGTTATATTAATATACTTTATAACATTTAAACCTCTAAATTTCTGCCGATTCCTAAGCCACTATAGACAGCCTCTTATCACATTTTTTGCTTTTAACAACAGGAGACTGCTAGTTCATGTGGGCCATATAGAAAACATTGTGTTCACGCCCGTGGAGTTATTTAAGAGTTAGCACAGCACAGTAATAAATGCAAGTCAATAGATAATAAAGTTATGTGATCTGGGGGCTGTCAGAAGATGCTTAGATACAAGGTAATCCCAGAGGTAAAAAGTATATTAATATAACAGTGTTGGTTATGCAAAACTGGGGAATGGGTAATAAAGGGATTATCTATCTTTTAAAACAATACAAATTCTATTGTAGACTGTCCCTTTAAGCTACAGGCTACCTCAGAGGTGGTAGACTTAAATCATCCTGGACTGATTCAATCAGGATTACTAATTGACTGCTAAGTCATATCACGTGAGGGTGCACAAGTACTTGCTTGTGCAATGATAAATTTAGTGGCGGATGCCACCGTGCCAACCCCAGATATGGTTGAACAGGTTCCCAAGATGAGAAACTTGCCTGCCGACAGTTTGATGATTCAGCTTCATTATAAAGTAGTTAAAGAAATGGGACTGAACAACAAAATGAGGTGGTGTTGCAATGGCAATACCAGAAACTAATGGGCCTCGCACCCTTTTTCCAAAATGAATGCTATGCATTGTTTGGTTTTAGTGTTGTGCAACCTGGTATGACCTCAAATAGGATCAGATTACAAGTGGAGCTCTAACGATAGCACAGGGCACGATAAGCAGTATTAACGGAAGAAAGATACTAATAGCACTACTTCGGGTGTATATTCAAGAATGACCTTTTATTATATACTTCTATCTGCTAGTTAGTCAATTGATTATAATGATCATAATGATCAATTGAAATAAATATTGGACATAAGTAAACATAATAATAATAATATACAAGCAGAAACAGATATAGGGTAACATAGTCCAAACAACATACCTTTGGAAAACATCAAGTTAATATAAGAATGGATTGTACCCAAGAGTCATATATTACAGTCTATATACAGTCATTCTGTAATGGAATGGACCTATATACAAGGCAGATACATATGTATAATATATATAATAAGAGTACCACATAGCTACGTCTGAGCCAATAATCACCAAAACTGTTTACGGCATAATCCGTACATATTTCATTTAACATGAACAAGAATGTATTAACATCTATCTTATTATTACCACAATATAATTTCCATTAATTATATTTTTTATTTATTTTATTAGTTCACAATCATCAAATATCTTTAATCTCTTTTCACTCACAGTACAACATTCAAACATCACCAATATGATTTTGATCATAAATTTTAAAGGTATGTTTAGTCACTAGTTAGGAATTCTCAAATTAACAGCACTATACAATCTCACAAATGAATTACAAGTAAGCATATTTTTGTCTGCTTATTGCAGTCTTCCAATATACTATTTAAATGCACAGAAGTTAATACTAACATAATAACACATGCTCTAGTATCTGGTAACAACACATAAGCCCATTTTATATATATATATATATATATATATATATATATATATATATATATATATATATATATATATATATATATATATATATATATATCAGTATGAATACTGATCCTCTTATCCTCTTAATAAGTGGATACAATTTCCTATACATATCATTTAAACATATTAAATGACAGGCATTTGCAACAGTGCAACCGTTAATACCCAATAGATGATCACCAGCAGGGGTCAAGTCGACCGGGAGTGCATGGTAACAGAGTTCCTGCACTATTTTTGCAGGAGGAACTAAGTTCCTTCTGGGCAGAGAACATAAACGCTTCAGTAAACACTGCTGCTACTGTTGGGAGGAGCTGGATCACAGTCTAATTAGAGATCTAGTGAGATCCTCTATTAAAGGGCAGTAACCCTTCCTACAATACACTAAATGCAAGCCTGCCAGCGGCCCTACTATGTGACCACCTCGCACTGTGTGGTGCATACATTTCTGTGTGACTTGCTCTGGGATTATTTAGCTTCCCTCAGCAGAAATAGGACTATTGCACTTTAAGTGGGTGAGACTCTGTGTCAAAGGAAAATTCTCAGGCCCAAATGCAACCATTCAATCCTTCATTGGTTTAATTTGCTTTCATTAACCAATGTGTATAGATTATATACATATAAATACAGTGTGTGCGTATGTGTAAGAGAGGGGTGGAAGTTTAGGTGAGTTCCAACACTTTTTTTTTTGTAGGACTTGACCCCTGATCACCAGTAAGATTGGGAAATATTATCTGTACAATGATTGAGTAAAAGTAAGATCTACTCCGATTGGTTCAATACATCACAAATCGTCATAGGAGGCAGAGTAAGCACACACATAAATATATAAATACAGTGTGTGCGTATGTGTAAGAGAGGGGTGGAAGTTTAGGTGAGTTCCAACACTTTTTTTTTTGTAGGACTTGACCCCTGATCACCAGTAAGATTGGGAAATATTATCTGTACAATGATTGAGTAAAAGTAAGATCTACTCCGATTGGTTCAATACATCACAAATCGTCATAGGAGGCAGAGTAAGCACACACATAAATATCCACGTTAAGCGCCGCGCCCATACCCTTTGAGAAAGCCAGTAAGTGGCGAAACATGTCAGGGGACAGTGGGGAGTTATTGTAAATAGTACTTTTAACGAGCAAGAAGATGCTGGTAATTCTATATACATAAGCCGATATTGATAGATGTAATTGCTGTGAACACGCTGCGGATGTATGCGCGTGTCCACCTCTAATTTAAATTGTGAATTTTCGGCTTGATTATTTCTGCTTACCACTAACACAGGATGATTATTGCAGGTCTCTAGGGTAATATTTATTTGTGAACCCAGTATTATTGCTTGAGTCAGTCACTGCAGTATATATAATCTTGATACCTGAATTTATCTGAATTATAGTTCGGGAGCTAAAAAGATAATTTGAATACACAGGAAAAATACAATTTAATGCCATAACTATGAACCAAGTAGGAATTAAAGAGGAAATGTTAATGGAATTTTAGTTGATAACTGTGATACACAGATAATACTGGTGTGACAAAGCATTACTATTCAGTAATTAGAGGATTATTACCCCTAATAAGCAGTGCAACAATATCATCTCACAAATTGTATACCTTAGTAGACCTGTATTGGATAACATATATTAACAGGCTGTGGATTAATACCTACATCCTAGGTCTGTACCCATATGTGTATCAAACTATCACCCTAGTAATTCTTGTGGACTTACTTATAATCATTTTCTACCAGCAAAAACTCACTTGGGTTTTTAAAATGTGTGTTTTTTTTAAAGTTTTTTTAATTTTCCCAATAAAGGTTATATTTAAACATAGCTTATCTCTGCATTAATCACGTTGCTCTATACTATTTTAGCCCTTAAGGAATGCGAGTGCTTCCTAAGTGTACATAGTCATCAGTCTAGTACTGATAATGTGTGGTTTACTATAAGCAGTATAACTGGACCATCCTTACATTAGTGCGCAACTTTATATTACAAATCCATGGTAAATCACATTTACCAGAGATGGGTTAGCATGGCTGACATCACTCTTGCACAAACTATACTTTCAAAGGATATCGAGTGCTAAATAGTGCTGGTATTACAAGCTGAAAGTGCACTAGAATATTTAGTAAAGCTTAAGACCTGAAGTAAAGTGTAAGAGTTTAAAAAAAACAAAAAAAAACAATCACAAAACACATCAAAAACATAATAAAATACACTATTACACTCATGTATACACTTTTTAATAAAAATGTCAGTTTATTATTAATAAAATATTTTTTAAAAGGGTTAAAAGGAATGCTGAAGGAACAGCATTGCACTAGTTGCTCAACCCTTTTATTTTTTAAATGGGTTAAAAGGGATATGGTATGTAGCAATGTATTTAAAGGTACAGGAAACCCCAATTTTTTCTCTCATGATTTGTATAGAACATAAAATTTTAAACAACATTCCAATATACTTTTGTAATCAAATTTCCTTGTTATCCTTTGCTGAAGGAACAGCATTGCACTAGAACACATCTATCTAGCCAATTATAAGAGACAAATATGTGCAGGCAAAAATTAGCAACAAGCTCCCACTAGTGTAGGATATGTGTGTATTCTTTTTAACAAGGGATAACAAGAGAGCACATTTGAAAATAGAAGTGAATTTAAAAGTGTCTTAAAATGACATACTGTATCTGAATCATGCAAGTTTAATTTTGGCTTTCCTATCCCTTTAACTAGGATGGGCTCATATATATATATATATATATATATATATATATATATATATATATATATATATATATATATATATATATATATATATATATACAGTATATATATGTGTGTGTGTTTAAATATGTGTGTGTGCATGTATACATCTATAGATGTGTATAAATCCACAAAGTACCTGCACAGCAGTGAACAAGTGCTACCATAGCACGAAACATGTATGCTTTCTGTGCGCCTGCAAAGTACTACATGGATTAGTCCTATACAGGACAACTTTTGTTTTTAAAAAATGTTCTAATAAAGTTCTCTTTTTATATCCTATAATTGGACTTTGAGCGCTTTTTGTGGCTTTACATTCTTGGACACTATAGATGTGTATACATGTGTATTTATGTGTTTATATGTATGTGCACACATTGATATATAAACATATATATATACTGTATATATCAGAAGAGAGAACAGCACTCCTGAGATAGAACAAAGCTAGAAAAACTTCCATGCCTGTTCATTTCTATTGCAACTCCGGGTGCACGTTATTTTAGCACACTATGCCCTTTCACAGACAAAAAAATATTCTGTAGCATATCAGTCTGACCCTGCCCAATGACAGTCCAGCTTCGAAATACCAGGCAATTCTTCTCAGAACAAGAGAGACAACAACCCCAGACGATCGTTTCGGCCATCTGTGGGCCTCGTCAGTGAGGTGCAGTTGTATCTCTCTAAGGGCATGTGTGCAAGGAATCCACGTCTGGTTTCCCCCATTACTCTTAGGGAGACCCAAGCGTAATTTGCATAAATATCAGAAGAGAGAACAGCACTCCTGAGATAGAACAAAAGCTAGAATAACTTCCATGCCTGTTCATTTACATATACATACATACACACACACACACACACACTTTTGAGCCCTTTTTAGTCAAATACCTTTAAACATGCAATATAATTTGTATTTATTTTTAATGTGTTTTGAATAGAAATATTTGAAATTTCTATGTTCTTCACTTAGATTTTTTTTTCTTTTTATTTAAAAAAACTGAGAAAATTAGCACCCCAATTGTAGTCCGGAGGCACATCTATGGCTCTGTCACCATACCATTTAAAAAATACTGAATTAGGAGCATGATTGTTTGCATTTGTTAAACAGTTGTTATATATGTATCAGATATTTACTACATTTGGATTGGGTAAAGCACGGAAATTATAATAAATTGTATTTTTTGCTGGGGTATCTACAGACTTGAGGAAATGAGAAAGAAATTGTTTTATGATAACTACTTACTGGACTTCAATTCCAGTCATCTATACTATCATCGCGTTTTGAAGGCGTCTGTCGACGTCGGCAGTTGCGTACGCATCCTCAAAGGAATGTTGGCAGCGTGAGGCAGCCAACAGAATGGATGCAGGTGGATTATTTCACCACCCTGCCATTTTCGGAATCCACTGGGATGTGGCGTAAGGTTTTCAAGGAGCGTCTGAAGCTATACAAGGTTGGAGACAGTCTTTTGGAGTGGGGTAGAGAGTTCCAGAGAACAGGAGCAGCACGTGCAAAGTCTTGGAGACGGGAGTGGGACGTAGAGATAACAGGAGTGGAGAGACGTAGGTCAGAGGTTGATCGAAGAGGACGGGATGGGGAATATTTCACGATGAGAGAGGAAATATAGTTGGGCGTTAGATTGTTGAGTGCTTTGTAAGTTAGGGTTAATACTTTAAATTGTATTCTGGAGTGTATGGGGAGCCAGTGTAGAGACTGGCAGAGCGGAGCAGCTGATGCAGATTGGTGACTTAGGTGGATGAGTCTAGCAGAAGCAATAATAATAGATTGGAGGGAGGAGAAGCAATGTTTTGGAAGGCCATTTAAAAGTAGATTGCAATAATCAATGCGTGACAAAATGAGGGAATGAATAAGTATTTTTGTAGTTTTTTGAGTAAGCAAGAGACGAATTCTGGAAATGTTGTGTAGGTGTGAACGGCAGGATTTGGTAAGCACGTGTATATGTGGGTGGATTGTGAGTTCTGAGTCAAGTGTAACCCTAAAACAGGGGACCTGGGGTGAGGTGTTGAGAATAGAGTCTCTAACCATCAGGGAAATATCGGGTGTTGGATGTCTCGAAGTGGGGGAAATAAGAAGCAGCTCAGTTTTGGACAGATTGAGTTGGAGGTAGCGTTAAGACATCCAAGAGGAAATTGCAGAGAGGCCGTTGGAAATCTGGTTGAGTAAAGAGGGAGAGATATCAGGAGAGGAAAGATAGATTTGAGTATTATCAGCATATAAGTGGTAGTGGAATCCAAAGGAGGCTATAAGTTTTTTAAGGTAGGATGTATAGACAGAGAAAAGTAAGGGACCCAAGATAGAGCATTGCGGTACTCTAACTGAGAGAGGCATAGGATCACAAGATATGTTGTTAAAGGAAACTGAAAACTAGCGTTTTTAAAAGATATGAGGCAAACCAGGAGAGGGCTGTGTCTCGGATGCCAAATGAATGTAGTATTTGTAGGAGGAGAGGATGGTCAACTGTGTCAAAGGCAGCGGACAGGTCAAGAAGAATTAGTAAGGAGTAGTGGCCTTTTGCTTTAGCTGATAAAAGGTCATTTGTTACTTTAGTAAGAGTGGTTATTGTTCAGTGTTTAGGGCGGAAACCAGATTGCAATGGATCAAGTAAGGCGTTAGTTGTGAGAAATTGAGTAAGCCGATTATAGACCAGTCGTTCCAATAATTTTGAAGCAAAGGGAAGTAAGGAGACCGGTCAATAGTTAGAAGGGGTGGAGGGGTCAAGCCAGGGATTTTTTAGGATTGGTATGATTGACGCATGCTTGAAGGTATCAGGAAATGTGCCAGCAGTGAGAGATTGGTTAAAGAGATGAGTTAGGGTAAGGGTTAGTGAAGCAGAGAGAGAGGGAAAAAGTTGTGAAGGAATAGGGTCAAGTGGGCAGGTTGTAAAATGAGCCAAGGATAGGAGTACAGTGACTTCTTCCTCTGTTACAGGAGGGAAGTAGCATAGAGTTTTGTTAATAATAAAACCAAGTCCCCCCTAACAGTAAAACCCCCCTACCCACCAAACCCCCCAACATAGAAAAAAAAACTAACACTAATAAACCTAAACTACCCATTGCCCCTAAAGGAGCATTTGTATGGGCATTGCCCTTAAAAGGGCATTCAGCTCTTTTTCACTGCACTTAAAAGGGCATTCAGCTCTTTTGCTATTTGCCCAAAAAAAAAACCTAATCTAAAAAAACAAAACCCCAAATTTTTTTTTTTTATAAAAAAAACCTAACACTAAAGCCCCAAATAGGAACTCACAGTTTCAGAAGTCCGGTGGAGGTCTTCTTCCAGGCGGGTCCATCATCTTCATCCACATCGAAGGCGGCGCGGAGCGGAGGTCTGGAGCGGTCTTCTCAGAAGAGGCGATCCTCGGCAGCAGTCATCAGCGGCGGTCCTCGGCGAAGGCGTGGAGGTTCCTCTTCATGCGATCGTTTGCCACACACTGAAGATTGAATTCAAGGTACCCCATATTTATTGGGGTACCTTGAATTCCTATTGACTGACATTTTCAAAATCAGCCAATAGGTGAGAGCTACTGAAATCTTATTGGCTGATTTGAACAGCCAATAGGATTTTAGTAGCTCTAATGCTATTGGCTGTTTTGAAAAATTCAGCCAAAAGAAATGCAAGGTACCCCAAATTGATTGCGGTACCATGTATTCAATATTTAGTATACCACGGACATTGGATGAAGAGGAGCCTCCATGCCGCCGAGGACCACCGCCCCCGCCGCCACAGATGACCACCGCCGAGGATCGCCACATCTGGGAAGACCGCTCCAGACCTCTGCGCCGCCTTCGCTGTGGATGAAGATGATAGACCCGCCTGGAAGAAGAACTTCTCCGCCAGACTTCTGAAACCTTGAGTACCTATTTGGGGCTTTAGTGTTAGTTTTTTGTTTTTTTGGGGGGGGTTGTTGTTTTAGATTAGTTTTTTTTGGGCAAATTGCAAAAGAGCTGAATGCCCTTTTAAGGGCAATGCCCATACAAATGCCCATTTAGGGGCAATGGATAGTTTAGGTTCATTAGTGTTAGGTTTTTTTATTTTGGGGGGTTTGGTGGGATGATGGATCTCCAGCCCCCGCTTGGGCTTGGATGAAGATTTCGGAGCCTGCAGTGAGCGGTGATACCTGGCATGGTGAAGACAAGGTAGGAAGATCTTCAGGGGCTTAGTGTTAGGTTTATTTAAGGGGGGTTTGGGTTAGATTAGGGGTATGTGGGTGGTGGGTTGTAATGTTGGGGGGGGGTTATTGTATGTTTTCTTTTTACAGGCAAAAGAGCTGAATTCTTTGGGGCATGCCCCGCAAAGGGCCCTTTTCAGGGCTGGTAAGGTAAAAGAGCTTTTCTATTTTAATTTTAGAATAGGGTAGGGCATTTTTTTATTTTGGGGGTCTTTGTTATTTTATTAGGGGGCTTAGAGTAGGTGTAATTAGTTTAAAATTGTTGTAATATTTTTCTAATGTTTGTAAATATTTTTTTATTTTTTGCAACTTAGTTCTTTTTTATTTTTTGTACTTTAGTTAGTTTATTTCATTGTATTTATTTGTAGGTATTGTATTTAATTAATTTATTGATAGTGTAGTGTTAGGTTTAATTGTAGATAATTGTAGGTAGTTTATTTAATTTATTTATTGATAGTGTAGTGTTAGGTTTAATTGTAACTTAGGTTAGGATTTATTTTACAGGTAATTTTGTAATTATTTTAACTAGGTAGCTATTAAATAGTTATTAACTATCTAATAACTATTGTACCTGGTTAAAATAATTACAAAGTTGCCTGTAAAATAAATATTAATCCTAAAATAGCTACAATATAATTATAATTTATATTGTAGCTATATTAGGGTTTATTTTACAGGTAAGTATTTAGCTTTAAATAGGAATAATTTATTTAATAAGAGTTAATTTATTTTGTTAGATTTAAATTATATTTAAGTTAGGGGGGTGTTAGTGTTAGGGTTAGACTTAGCTTTAGGGGTTAATACATTTATTATAGTAGCGGTGTGGTCCGGTCGGCAGATTAGGGGTTAATAATTGTAGGTAGGTGGAGGCGACGTTGGGGGCGGCAGATTAGGGGTTAATAAATATAATATAGGGGTCGGCTGTGTTAGGGGCAGCAGATTAGGGGTACATAGGTATAATGTAGGTTGCAGCAGTGTACGGAGCGGCAGATTAGGGGTTAAAAAAATATGCAGGTGTCAGCGATAGCAGGGGCGGCAGATTAGGGGTTAATAAATATTATGTAGGTGTCGGCGGTATTAGGGGCACCAGATTAGGGTGTACATAGGGGTACATAGGGATAACGTAGGTGGCGGCGGTGTGCGGTCGGCAGATTAGGGGATTAGGGGCTGCAAAGTGAGCGTTAGACCCTTTCCTGACTGACTCTAAATACCAGCGGTAGCCCAAAACCAGCGTTAGGAGCCTCTAACGCTGGTTTTGACGGCTACCGCCAAACTCTAAATCTAGCCGTAATAAAATAATCACACAACACAGACTTCACTTGCATTTTTCTGCAAACAGTTCTTTCTATGCATTCCAATCTGGACTGATTTATAGACAGGAAGATCTTGTTCCTTTGAAATCTACTCGATAGCTCAGGTCTGGTTAAACTGATTAATTTCAGCTTGCTTGGCTTGCATATCTTTGCTGCAACACAAGCGGACAGTTCCACCTACTGGCTATTTTAATCAATGCACTGCTTCTCAATGCTTTTCAATAGCAGTCACATGACTGGAAAAAAAGGTTGTTATTCTGAAACGGTGTAAATTGAACCGTTGTAAACCGAGGGCCACCTGTATTGAGGTTATTCTCCATCTCCCTCTAGTAATGGGTGCTTCCATGTTGAAATCTAGCTTTGACCACATTCAAGTGCTGATGTGTTTACACATGTGCAGCATCTCTTCTTCAGATACCTACTGTTTCAAAATAATGTAACCTAAGTTTAAAAATATTGGCACGCATAATTAGAGGGAGTTGCATGGAATATATTCAAGTGGAAGATAATATGGTGACAATCAATTAGAAGAGAAAATCTATGAGTGTTTCACAGGCTTTTCTTATTTTTCAAAATTCAATAATAAGCAAATCTATTTGCAAACGTTTAGAAAACTCAATGATCATATCTTTTCTATAGATATTTCTTAAAACTAGGACACATATAGGTGAAGATTACCTTTCACTTCTAATTTTACATTTGCATAGATCTTCAATGGTTGGATGTGGTGGTCTAAGGCTGTCTAGTATTTATCTTATTTCTTTTCAACTGTTTTCATTCTTTTAATGTTAGACAAGGGAGTTTTGTCACTTTAATGTGTTTGTACTTTAATGTTTTCAAGGTGTTTTTGTGATGCCAGCATCATCTACAGTGGAACTTGTCAGGGCTGGACTGGGACCAAAAAAAGCCTGGGCATTTCAGGACAAAAAGGCGCACTTACCCCCCCCCCCTCCGCTCACAATTTCTTGTTCACATACATGCACCCACACAACATACACAACACTCAAACACACTACACAGCATTCACATACATATAGACACACAACACACACACTACACAGCATTCACATACATGCAGACACACAACACACACATACATGCAGACACACACACACTGTCTACACAGCATTCACATACATGTAGACACACAATACACAGCATTCACATACATGCAGACACACACTACACAGCATTCACATACATGCAGACATACATCTCCTTACTTGCAACATATCATCCCTCCCTACAACTCTCCCTCCTTCTACTCCTCACACCAAACTTCACAGAAGCATTATGTCTTTAGATCAGCAACAACTTGCTAATTCCCTTAAACTGCTCCTCTCATCCTTCTCCTCCTTTTCCTGCCCTGAACAATCTATCAGCCACTATAATTCCACCCTTATATCCGTCCTTGACAATCTCACCCCTCTTACCATTGCTCGGAAATCACACACTCATCCCCAGCCCTGGCAAACTCCTCTAACACGGTACCTACGCAGATGTTCCCGTACTGCTGAACGGCATTGGAGAAAATCACGGAGTTCAGCTGATTTTCTTCATTACAAATTCATCTTGAACTCCTACTATTCTGCCCTTAATCTCCACAAGCAACACTACTTCTCTACTCTTATCTCTAATCTTTCTTCAAACCTAAAACGTCTGTTCTCCACTTTCAATACTCTCCTCCGCCCTCCCCCACTTCCTAATACAACTTCTCTGTTAGCTCAAGACTTTGCCAGTCACTTCATTAACAAAATTGACTCCATCAGACATGAAATCAGCTCTCAACATAATTCCATTCTCTCCCCCCCTCAAATGCTCTCACTCAACTACAACCCTCATAACCTGAAACTTAGTTCATTCTCCCCTGTTACTGAGGAAGAGGTTTCGACACTTATACTGCGCTCTCACCTCACTACCTGTCCCTTTGACCCTATCCCCTCACAGCTACTCCCCTCCCTCTCTGCTACCCTTACCCCTATACTAACACACATTTTCAACCTCTCCCTCAGCACTGGTACATTTCCCTCATTGATGAAACATGCACTGGTCACACCTATCCTCAAAAAACCTTCCCTTGATCCTACCTCCCCATCCAACTACCGCCCTATTTCCCTCCTCTCTCTTGCTTCAAAGCTTCTCGAAAAACTAGTATATGCACGCCTATCCCATTTCCTTATGTTAAACTCCCTTCTTGACCCACTGCAATCTGGATTTCGTCCCTATCACTCCACAGAGACAGCTATTGTTAAGGTCACCAATGACCTACTTACAGCAAAATCAAAAGGCCACTTTTCTCTGCTTATCCTTCTTGATCTGTCCGTAGCCTTTGACTCTGTCGACCACCCTCTTTTGCTCCAATCCCTCCAATCCTTCGGCATCTGTGACACAGCCCTTTCGTGGGTCTCTTCCTACCTATCAAACTGTACCTTTAGTGTAGCCTTCTCTGGGGCCTCCTCTGCCCCGTCACCACTTTCTGTCGGAGTACCACAAGGCTCTGTCCTCGGTCCTCTTCTCTTCTCAATCTATACGTCATCACTAGGCTCCCTAATTAAGTCCCACGGTTTCCAATATCATTTGTATGCCGATGACACCCAAATCTACTTCTCTGCACCAGACCTATCTCCTTCCTTGCTAACCCGTGTCACTAACTGTCTTTCTCACATCTCTTCCTGGATGTCCTCCCACTACCTCAAGCTAAATCTCTCCAAAACTGAGCTCCTCATTTTCCCCCCTTCTTCCCAAATCTCCACCCCCTATATCTCTATAACTGTCGACAACTACATCATTACCCCTACCCCACACGCCCGATGTCTCGTGGTCACATTTGACTCAGATCTTTCCTTCACTCCTAACATTCAGTCCTTAGCTAAAGCCTGCCGCTTCCACCTTAAAAACATCTCCAAAATTAGACACTTCCTTACACAAGACACAACTAAGATTTTAATCCACTCTCTCATTCTTTCCCGCCTTGATTACTGCAACTCTGTCCTCTCTGGTCTCCCCACCTGCCGCCTAGCTCCCTTACAATCCATAATGAATGCCTCTGCCAGACTCATCTTCCTTACATGTCGCTCTTCATCTGCTGCTCCTCTCTGCCAATCCCTTCACTGGCTTCCTCTTGCCTGTAGGATCAAACACAAAATTCTCACTCTGACATACAAAGCCCTCAACTGCACTGCTCCCCCCTATATCTCAGTTCTTGTCTCCAGATACTCTCCCTCCCGTCCCCTTCGCTTTGCTCATGACCTCCTACTATCCTCCTCTCTGGTTAACTCATCGCACTCCCGTTTACAGGACTTTTCCAGACTGGCTCCCATCTTGTGAAACTCTCTGCCTCGCCCCACAAGACTCTCCCCTAGTTTGAAAGCTTCAAGCGCTCCCTAAAGACTCTACTGTTCAAGGATGCATACAACCTATGCTAACCTTATTTTATACCAGTTCCACTCCTCCATTGCTATCCCCTGAACCCCCTTAGCATGTAAGCCTAAGAGTCCAGCTGTTTGTAGATCACCTTCTTAAGAGTGGGTTACAACAGTGCAACTCTTGGCAGGGCCCTCTACCCATTTGATCCCTTTAATTGTTTTGTTGTACCCCCCTTTGTTTATAGCGCTGCGGAATCTGTTGGCGCTCTGCAAATAACCGATAATAATAATAATAATGCAGACACACAACACACACATACATGCAGACACACACACTGTCTACACAGCATTCACATACATGTAGACACACACTACACAGCATTCACATACATGCAGACACACACTACACAGCATTCACATACATGCAGACACACACTACACAGCATTCACATACATGCAGACACACACTACACAGCATTCACATACATGTAGACACACACTACACAGCATTCACATACATGCAGACACACACTACACAGCATTCACATACATGCAGACACACACTACACAGCATTCACATACATGCAGACACACACTACACAGCATTCACATACATGCAGACACAAACTACACAGCATTCACATACACATAGACACACACTACACAGCATTCACATATATGCAGACACACAACAGCAGGAAGGGAGAAGTACAGGCACTTCCTTTAGGATAACATATACAAAGTGACATGTGCAGTACAGTTTGTACATGATGATCTACTGTCCATAACCTGCTTAATAAATACAGCCCAGAACTGATAACTGTGGACTACAGGAGCAGCCAGGAGAATACATACAGTAAAACCCACTGATCCTATGATTCTTCCATCCACTTTCCTAGTGTTTTCTACTCACAGTCACACTCACATAATTGTCATCATCATTTCTGCTGGGTTCCAGCTCCCTCACTCACATGGGCAGAAACAGTGTATTACACTGTGCGTGCACTGCTTGGGCATCTTATCCCTCTTGGGCAAACCCATTATTCATAGGGGTGGACTTTTCAGGTATTTACAAGCTGCTTAAGAATGAATATGTGAAAGCTAGCACTGAAATGTATACAACACTGAATTTTATTTGAAAATAATTATAAATAATTATAAAACGCCAGACTACATACAATACTACAGCAAATAGCCAACATGTCTCCATGTCCCCCCTGGAACCGTGTGAAATCTCCACACAGCTGGGTGATCAGGAGAAAATCCTGTAAATCCGGTGTCACAAGATAAAATAATTGCAATTTTCATGTAGAAATGTCACATTAGTAGAAAACATAATTGCAATGTTCATGTAGAAATGTCACATTAGTAGAAAACATAATTGCAAGTTTCATGTAGAAATGTCACATTAGTAGAAAACATAATTGCAAGTTTCATGTAGAAATGTCACATTAGTAGAAAACATAATTGCAAGTTTCATGTAGAAATGTCACATTAGTAGAAAGCATATTAGTAAAATAAAAAACATTTTAAAAGACAAACTAAAGTCAAAATTGAACTTAGTGTCAGTGTGTTTGAAAAGTATATATATACAGGTAGCCCTCAGTTTACGCCGGGGTTAGGTTCCAGAAGGAATGGTTGTAAATCGATCCGTTGTAAATTGAAACCCAGTTTATAATGTAAGTCAATGGAAAGTGGGAGAGTTAGGTTCCAGGCCCCTCTCAAAATTGTCATAAGTAACACCTAATACATTATTTTTAAAGCTTTGAAATGAAGACTTTAAATGCTAAACAGCATTATAAACCTAATAAAATAATCACACAACACAGAATATATAATTAAACTAAGTTAAATGAACAAACAATTTTGCTAAACAGCATTATAAACCTAATAAAATAATCACACAACACAGACTTTACTTGCATTTTTCTGCAAACCATTCTTTCTATGCATTCCAATCTGGACTGATTTATAGACAAGAAGATCTTGTTCCTTTGCAAGCTGCTCGATAGCTCAGGTCTGGTCAAACTGATTAATTTCAGCTTGCTTGGCTTGCATATCTTTGCTGCAACACAAGCGGACAGTTCCGCCTACTGGCTATTTTAATCAATGCACTGTTTCTCAATGCTTTTCAATAGCAGTCACATGACTGGAAAAAAAGGTTGTTATTCTGAAACGGTGCAAATTGAACCGTTGTAAACCGAGGGCCACCTGTATAAAGTTTATAAACATTCTACAACTAAGATGAAACAAGAAGATAAATTGTAGAATCGAGCTCAGGTGCTCCTAAGCAGCCGCTACTGATTTCCTCAGCTCCTTAAAGGGACATACAGCACAACATTTTTCACTTATGATTCAGATAAAACATACACTTTTAAACAACTTTCCAATTTAATTACATTATCAAATGTTCTTAGTTTTGTTGTTGTTTATAGAAAAGCAGGAAGGGAAGTTTAGGAGTGTACACAAGTTTGCAGCACTATATAGCAGCAGTTTCTCAAAGTTATACATCAGCAAGAACACTAGATTGCAGCACTACTTTCTGTCATGTAGTGCTACAGATGTGCACACTGCCTATCTAGATATCTCTTCCACAAAGAATAACACGAGAATGACACAAATTTTATAATAGAAGTAAATTAGAAAACTTTTTTTTTTAAATTGTATTCTCTATCTGAATCATGAAATTTTTTTGGATCTCATGTCCCTTTAATGACCTTTATTACCCCTGACTACTCTCCTTGGTTCATGATTTGGCTCTGACTCTGCTCCTGTGGTTTTGACCTCTGGCCTGCCTGACCGTTCTTCAGTCTCCTATCTTTTGTAAAGACCACTCCTCTCTACTCCCTTCACGTACTTCTCTGTTATACATTTCACTTGATTATGGGCTCGATTTATCAAGCCCCTACGGCTGCAAGTTTGACTGGGGAGATTGGGGAGATTGACAGCTCCTGCCCGCGCTTGATTGGCTGTGCGCTGGCAGGGGGCGGGATTGCATGCGAGCGCAAAATTGCGCTCGTGTACAATGTTGATTACCTGCGGGTAATTTCGCCCCGCCTCAGGCGAGCTGAGGCGTACAGGGGCGCGTATACGTGCCCCTGTACGCCTCAGCTTTGATAAATCTAGCCTTATGTGGTCACAGTTTCTGGTCCTTACCTGGACGGACATTTACAACTGTTATATTTACTAAGTTGTCAAAATATTACTATTTTCACTTGCATTGCAAGTTATACTTCAAAATTGATGCATGCATTTTCTTAAAAGTTGTGAGCATCTGTGATGTTTACTGGAAAAAAAAAAAACTTGCATCCAAAGTCTGACTATTCCAATTAATATTCAAAAACTAAAGTTGTATAAATGTGACTAAAAGGGACATGAAACCCAAACATTTTCTTTCATGATTCAGATAGAGAATACAATTTTAAACAACTTTCCAATTTACTTCTATTATTTAATTTGCTTCCTTCTCTTGTTATCCTTTGCTGAAAGTTGTATCTAGGCAACTCATGAGCAGCAGAGAACCTAGGTTCTAGCTGTTGATTGGTGGCTGCATATATATATATATCGATTGTGATTGGCTCACCCATGAGTTCCGTTAGAAACCATTAGTGCATTGCTGCTCTTTCAACATATAATAGCAAGAGAACGAAACAAATTAGATAATAGAAGTAAATTAGAAAGTTGTTTAAAATTGTATTCTCTATCTGAATCAGGAAAGAAAAACAATTGGGTTTCATGTCCCTTTAAAGCTTGGCTGTCTAGATTGTTGTCTTTACAGTATGTACTATCTTCCAACTTCTGTTAAAAAGGGGGGTTTAGTACAACATTTTCTCCAACGCATGTAAGCTCCCCAGCAGTGGCAAAGCATAGGTGAGTCCTATTCTAATATATTTTAATATGTGATACATTTAAAATGTGCAATGCATCCATATTCTTTTGTATATCTCGGCAACCTTTATAAAATATCACTAAATAGAACACTGAAAGGCTCATTTAACCTCACCCTAATCATACTTTTAAAGGGACATTAAAACTTTGTAATTACAAGACATTTCTGTTGCCGTGTTATGAAATATCATATAATTCCCCCTCAAGTATTAACATTTTAAAAACAAATTAACATCTGTTTTGCTGCAATTGTATATGTATATATGTAACAGGGTTAGCCTAGGAAAGTCTGCAGCACATTTCCAGCTCTCAGAATTAGAAAACACAGATTTTTTTAAAACTAAATTATATGAAAAGGAGGCAAAATAACTAATGAACGTACATTACAAAGTTGTTTTATTACACATAACTAAATATTTTACATTATAAGCACAAGGTGTTTATTGTCCTTTTAAATATGTGATTTATTTGAAAGCAGTTATACCCAATTGAACAAATGAAAGGTTGCTAAGTAACAGAGAGAGAGAGAGAAACAAAGTCTGTACACAAATCCCAATTTCAATAGCAGCTGCGATATCAAAATTCAGCCACAAGCAAAAGAAAAAAATGAACTGCATATTATCACTAAAAGATAAAGGAGGTTTTTAGTACCATATTTTGTTGAAAGTTTATCTCTTGTTTGTAATTTGTCAATTGTAGTTGAATTATGTCTGTGCAGCAGCCTATTGTGACTGAGACGAGTGCCGACTTTACAGTGCAGCCAATCAGGATGTTTTTGCAGCCATGTATTTTTTTTTTATAAAAGTTGGTCAAGTTCCAGAGACAGAATGTGAGTATATCAAAAAGAAATTCTATAAATATAATCTTTAACATATTTAATCCACCAGCATGTCAATTTATAAAAATGTACCCCATGGCTATAGGGAAAGGCAATAAACCTAATGACAGCTTCTCATTGTGAAGTAAAGTATTCAGCATGAGGCTATTTACTTACTATACGATACATTGCTATGCTACTAGATTGCAATTGAGTTTACAGGAGGTCACAGCAATAATGTAGGCTTACATTGTAAAGAGGTTCACATAAGCACAAAATAAGCATTGTCTTCCAAATACTATATCATTTATGTTTATAAAATCTTTAGCCCCATTTTAAAGGGACAGTCTAGAATTTTTCTTGTTAAAACGATAATCCCTTTATTAACCATTCCCCAGTTTTGCATAACCAAAAGGGTTATATTGATATACCTTTAACCTCTATGATTACCTTGTATCTATGTCTCTGTCCCTTTATTTCAGCTCTTTTGACAGACTTGTGTTTTAGCCAATTAGTGCTAACTCATAAATAACTCCACAAAAGTGAGCACGTTATCTATATGACACACATGAACTAGCGTTGTGTAGCCGTGAAAAAAAAAAGTCAATTGCACTCAGATAAGAGGCGGCCCTCAAAGACTTAGAAACTAGCATATGAGCCTACCTGTGTTTAGCTTTCAAAAAGAATGCTAAGAGACAAAAGCAAATTTGAGGATGAAAGTAAATTGGAAAGTTGTTTAAAATTGCATGCCCTGTCTGAATCATGAAAGTCTTCACTAAACTGTCTCTTTAAACGGACAGTATACACCAATTTTTATATAGCTACATGTAATAGACACTACTATAAAGAATAATATGCACCGATACTGATCTAAAAATTCAGTATAAAACTGTTTAAAAACTTACTCCCAGTTTAGCTCTGTTAAAAAGGTTTTCAGGAAAACCCACTGAAGGTGGCTATATACCAAAAAAAACAAACAGACACCTTCCCCCTTCCTCTGCATATGAAAAGACCCTTTACACAAACAGGAGCAAGCTGGAGGAGGTAGACATCAGTATACTTTGGGGCTTGGTTAGAAGTCTGAAAATCAGCGCAATGTTATTTAAAAATAAGCAAAACTAAACATTTAAAAAAAACAACCTGTATAGGCTATATAAATGGATAATCTACAAAAACATTTATGCAAAGAAAAATCTAGTGTATAATGTCCCTTTAAAGGGACAGTCTACACCAGAATTGTTATTGTTTTAAAAGATAGATAATCCCTTTATTACCCATTCCCCAGTTTTGCATAACCAACACAGTTATAATAATATATTTTTAACCTCTGTGTTTATCTTGTATCTAAGCCTCTGCAAACTGCCCCTTTATTTCAGTTCTTTTGACAGACTTGCAGTTTAGGCAATCAGTGTCTGCTCCCAGATAACTTCACATGCACGAGCACAGTGTTATCTATATGAAATACGTGAACTAACACTCTCTAGTGGTGAAAAATAGTGATGTCGCGAATAGTTCGCCTGCGATTAGTTCCCGGCGAACATAGCATGTTTGCGTTCGCCGCGGACGGCGAACATATGCGATGTTCGGTCCGCCCCCTATTCCTCATCATTGAGTAAACTTTGACCCTGTACCTCACAGTCAGAAGACACATTACAGCCAATCAGCAGCAGACACTCCCTCCCAGACCCTCCCACCTCCTGGACAGCATCCGTTTTAGATTCATTCGGAAGCTGCATTCTTAGTGAGAGGAGGGACAGTGTAGCTGCTGCTGATTTAATAGGGAAATCGATAGCTAGGCTAGTGTATTCAGTGTCCACTACAGTCCTGAAGGACTCATCTGATCTCTGCTGTAAGGACAGCACCCCAAAAAGCCCTTTTTAGGGCTAGAACATCAGTCTGCTTTTTTTTTCTTTCCCTGTGTAATCTAATTGCAGTTGCCTGCCTGCCAGCGTGTGTGTCAGGCTCACAGCGTATACTGTGCCCACTTGCCCAGTGCCACCACTCATATCTGGTGTAACAGTAGTGTACATTTAAAAAAAACAACACTTTTTGACTGTGAAATAATAGCAGATAGCTGCCAGTACCCAAGATGGCCGCCAATAAGGCAGATGGGGAGGGTTAGAGAGCTGTTTTGGGGGGGATCAGGGAGGTTGGGGGCTAAGGGGGGGATGCTACACCACAGCATATGTAAATATGCTAAAAAAAATTAAAAAAATTAAAAACCTTTTATTTTAGTACTGGCAGACTTTCTGCCAGTACTTAAGATGGCGGGGACAATTGTGGGGTGGGGGAGGGAAGGGAGCTGTTTGGGAGGGATCATGGGGTCTGATGTGTCAGGTGGGAGGCTGATCTCTACACTAAAGCTAAAATTAACCCTGCAAGCTCCCTACAAACTACCTAATTAACCCCTTCACTGCTAGCCATAATACACGTGTGATGCGCAGCGGCATTTAGCGGCCTTCTAATTACCAGAAAGCAACGCCAAAGTCATATATGTCTGCTATTTCTGAACAAAGGGGATCCCAGAGAAGCATTTACAACCATTTGTGCCATAATTGCACAAGCTGTTTGTAAATAATTTCAGTGAGAAACCTAAAATTGTGAAAAACTTTAAGTTTTTTTTAAATTTGATCGCATTTGGCGGTGAAATGGTGGCATGAAATATACCAAAATGGGCCTAGATCAATACTTTGGGTTGTCTACTACACTACACTTAAGCTAAAATTAACTCTACAAGCTGCCTACATGCTCCCTAATTAACCCCTTCACTGCTGGGCATAAAACACGTGTGGTGCGCAGTGGCATTTAGCAGCCTTCTAATTACCAAAAGGCAACGCCAAAGCCATATAAGTCTGCTATTTCTGAACAAAGGGGATCCCAGAGAAGCATTTACAACCATTTATGCCATAATTGCATAAGTTGTTTGTAAATAATTTCTGTGAGAAACCTAAAGTTTGTGAAAAAGTGAACATTTTTTTTTATTTGATCGCATTTGGCGGTGAAATGGTGGCATTAAATATACCAAAATGGGCCTAGATCAATACTTTGGGTTGTCTACTACACTACACTTAAGCTAAAATTAACCCTACAAGCTGCCTACATGCTCCCTAATTAACCCCTTCACTGCTGGGCATAAAACACGTGTGGTGCGCAGTGGCATTTAGCAGCCTTCTAATTACCAAAAAGCAACGCCAAAGCCATATAAGTCTGCTATTTATAAACAAAGGGGATCCCAGAGAAGCATTTACAACCATTTATGCCATAATTGCATAAGTTGTTTGTAAATAATTTCTGTGAGAAACCTAAAGTTTGTGAAAAAGTGAAAAAAAAAATTAATTTGATCGCATTTGGCGGTGAAATGGTGGCATTAAATATACCAAAATGGGCCTAGATCAATACTTTGGGTTGTCTACTACACTACACTTAAGCTAAAATTAACTCTACAAGCTGCCTACATGCCCCCTAATGAACTCCTTCACTGCTGGGCATAAAACACGTGTGGTGCGCAGTGGCATTTAGCAGCCTTCTAATTACCAAAAATCTAACCCTCGTTATAAGGGTTATTGCAACGCTACCCGCGACAACCTGCATTAAATGAAGGAGACAAGACGTCATATATGTGAATACCTGCAGTTTCAGCTGAAGATAGTTTTGTGCACACTTTATTAATATATATACAGTATATTATACTGTATATATTATATACGGTGCAAATAACACCCACATAAGAAGGGAAGATACATTATACTCCAGCATCTAAATAACACAGAGCCTTTACATAAGCTGTAGAGATTTAAGATTACATCCTCTCTTAACCCCACTAAACCTCTGGGGAAGCTTATTACATCTTTACCTGAGGACAGATTACAGCTAACTACGGCCACCAAAAAAAATTTAAATCAGCAAAATCTACCCGCTTAACGTCCTCTAAAGGGCCAAACAGTAAACTCCTTTTTTAACACCTCAGAACATAAATCAAAGGACCACTCAGATGCTATATGTACTCCTCCATCAAGAATTAACCCCTCACAAGATATAGAGGTGCCAGCTATAACAGAACAAACACAGATCCCTACATGTATACTATATATATATATATATATATAAATATATATATATATATATATATATATATATATATATATATATATATATATATATATATATATATATATATATACTATCCTCACTTGCATCTACACAAGACCTTGCCAAGATAGTAAGAACCTGTATAAAAAAGGAACTGCAAGAGCTCAGACAAGATATGCACACAATAGGGTTTATAGTTGAGGCTCTTGAAGACCAAGGAGATATTATGAGAGAGGAATTTACATCTATGCAAGAAACAATTGAAAAACAAACAGAGATGATAACATACTTGCAAGATAAGATGGAGGATCTGGAAAACAGGAGCAGGAGGAAAAATATTAGAATTCAAGGGGCACCCGAAAATGTCCTACCAAAGGATTTACCAGTTTACCTCTCAGCACACTTCACACATCTACTAGATGACCCCAATGTGGCAAACATCCATAGTATAAAGGCGCATAGAGCCCTCAGACCGAAGCCTCCTGATACAGCTCCCCCCAGAGACATTATTATCACATTTAAAAACTTCCAGGAGAAGGAAAACTTGATGGCAGCATCCAGGAAAAAAACAACCAGTGAGGCTTCGAGGAGTTGTATTACAGTTTTATGCCAATCTATTTATTCAAACTTTACAAAGAAGGAAATAATTATCACCATTGACTGTACTTCTGAGAAACAAGAGAATCCAGTATAGATGGGGGGTTCCCATTTCAACTCCTGGTGATCCACAACAATAGTAGAGTATTCTGCTCTGGACCCACTTAAGTGAACAAATTTTGTCAGATGCTAGATATAGATCCACCAGTCATGCCAGAAATACAGTCCACAAAAAAAACAGAGAAAACAGAGGTCGCTAGAGGAAAGAAGAAAGGCTCTTGGTACACAGGAACTCCCAGGAAAAAGGAAAGTCTGTTCCGAATACACCTCCTATCACAAGCTGATACCCCAGCCTTAGCATCTTCAGAAGAAGATCTTGCTTCTGATTCAGAGGCTCATTAAACACTTACTTCCAAAAAGGAGGACTATGTTGTGATACCAAAAAAATCTATGATTTTCCGTATCTTTTAATACTGTAGTTCAATACTATTGTTGGAAAAATACTAATTCATAATATATAGTCATTAGGCTATACCTGTAGTAGAGAGATGCTTTACAGCTATATTAAGGAAGGAGGGATTAGATAGAGATATAGTTGTGTGCAGGGGCAAAATTGTGACTGGGCCCCCAAGGGTGGGGGCCCAGCTTAAAAAAAAATAAAAAAATGTTGACCTGCCACTGCCTGCACTGATATCATGTGAGTGTGACATGATGCTTCACTAGTGTCTCTGACTACAGGGGTTAGTTTTTCTGTTTTACCCATTGGTGTTAATGTGTGTGTGTGTGTATGTATGTATGTGACTGTGTGTGTATTTATGCATGTTTGTGTGTGTATGTGTATGTATGTATGTATGCATGTATGTACGTGACTGTGTGTGTATTTATGCATGTATATGTGTGTGTGTGTGTGTGTGTGTTTGTGGAACCAGCAAATTACAGACCTTGTTACTACAGCATGGGGGGGGGGGATAAACAGTGTCAGTCTATACAGTACCACTATATACAGTATGGGTGGGCTGGACCATGTCACAAACTACTGTGGTCACTTTATAAAGGACTGGGGCGGGTAGGGTCAGGCCAGCCATCTCACCGGCAGATTACAGACTGTGTCACTGACTCACTATATACAGTACTGGTGGGTTAAACAGTGTCACTATATACAGTAATAGGGGGTCAGATCATCTCACAGACTGTGGGCACAGGGTACCTCCTTTTGCAAACATGTAATCGGATTCACTTTTTTTTTTCTATGTTAAATGTTAAAAAAAAAAAAAAAGATATGTATAAAATTTACTTTTTTTGGGGGTGGGGGGGGGGGCCTCTTCTTAGATTCTTGCACCTGGGCCCTGTGGTTTCTAGTTACGCCTCTGGTTGTGTGCTATAGGTTCAATCTACCTATAATTTCACCTGACAATATAATAAACCTAGTTTTCTGACATAGATGTATGTTAATTAGCTTATTACATATGTAAAAATATATGTGCGTGTCTATTGCAGCGAAGTTAATCACCGTTGAAGGTTGCAAGTGTAAAACCAGTTGCTAAGCAGCATACTCCTATGCTGATTTTCTTTTAAAATTAAACAAGGTGCTGGATAATGAAAATGGTATACGGTTATGCTTAACACCTGTAGAAATTGTGTGTGCACTTGTGTACTTGAAAAGAAAAGAATATGTGGATTGTGTGCAAAACAGAAGCTATTATCAATTTAACCAGCTAAATACCATTTACAAATCAATTTTACAAACATAAATGTGAGCTCAGCTATAGTTTTAGTAGTTATTAGTCTACTGTTTGGTATTTATGAAACAATCAGACTGTTATATAATATATAATGCTTTCAGCACATATCACCACATTTCAGTTCCAATACCAAATCAAAATTCTATAAATTCCTTATAACAAAAATGTACTGTATATTTATTTCTTCATTGTACCCATTGACCACAACTTTTTATTTAATGTTTCCATTCCTTCCCTTTTCCCTTCTTGCCTTTCACCTTCTTTGAGGAAAGAAAAAAAATATATACATTTTAGTTGTCCAGAAATATCCTACAATAACATTCTGAAGCTTACATTATTAATTGACCACTTGTTTATACTATTAAGAAAAGTATTAATTAGTATATACACACCTATGATTACAACCAGAGTTATATAACTGGATAATACATTTATTTTATTTTCTATAGATTTCTCTGACAATTTAAAAAAAAAATACAAAACAACCAATTCCTGTTAACCATTTATGCTACAAGTGGCGTGCTAATTCTTGCGCCTGAGTGAAAAGGGTTTATCACGGCTCTTTGTACACGTCGGAAGTATTGCGTGTATTACAAGATGAAAGTAAACGTGTTAGCTCAAGAGCAATTGTTTATATGTGTATACATATCTATTTATGTATTTATATGTATATATATTTTTTACAGACATATATACACATATAAACATGTAAATACATATTATAGATATATAGACATTGTAGCCCTTTGCAGTCAAGTATCTGAAAACATGTTAAACCATATTCATGCAATATTCATATGTAATAAAGGTTGTAACTATGTGTTAAATGTAAATAGTATTTCACATTTCAATGTTTTTTTTTACAGAGGAATATGTTCTTAGTATTTATAAATAGATATAGGTATAGATAAATATTTTACTTAAAAAACATCATATATATATATATATATATATATATATATATATATATACTGTATATATAAATAAATATGTATTTACGAATAAATAGAACATATTCTTCTATTTGAAGAACATTAGAATGTGACATATTAATATTTCATGTCGGGTTAAAACACTTTAGAAAATGCAATCGGGTTTGCGCACGAGTAGGGGTGTTAGACTTCAATGGAGTATAAAAAGTGTAAAAAAACCTATCGGGCCTATTTACCAATGTGCGAGCGGACAAAGTAGCCTATCATGTCTGCTGCAGATCGCGGCACATCTTCTTGTGAACTGCTGGTGCAATGCCGCCCCCTGCAGTCTTGCGGCCAATCGGCCGCTAGCAGGGGGAATCAATCAACCCGATCGTATTCGATCGGGTTGATTTCTGTCTGCCGCCTCAGAGCAAGCGGACAAGTTATGGAGCAGTTTGATAATTATGCCCCAATGGGTGAATACGTTAACATGGTTGGGATATTCTGACTTAAGTTTTTTGCACGCATCAGGTTAGCACACAAGCGAAAACTTTTACTTTCAACTTGTAATACTACACGACACTCGCAAAAAGCCGAAGTCCAGCAGAGTTAATGGGCGAGCGTGAGCAATAAATAGCGCTCCACTTTTCTCCAATTTCATAGCAATTTATTTTGTCCCTTTACGGCAGTTAAAGCGCTTATATAAACTTTATAAAAATACTATCAAAATGGGTTATGAACTTTCATTAATTACAAAATAAAAAACACTTATGAGTCACATTACCTTGTACCTAGTAGAAAATAAACCTTACCTACAGGTTTCGGTAAGTAATATTTTCAAAGCAGTGACTCCCTAAACAAGGTTGGGCAATTATAAAAAATGAATGCAATTTTTGACATGTTTATTCTTTTCTAAAAAATCTAAAATGTCAGACCAACATTCTTTCTTCTATTCAAGTGTTAATTCTACTTTTTTCAAGTGACGTTCAAAACAAATATTTGCATATGGTGTATTTGATTATTCAACATTTATCATACATGTTATAACATTTGGTGCAGGGCCGGTTCTAGGATTTTTGGACACCAGGGCGAGGATACATTTTGCGCCTTCCCCTAAATTACATACCATACCATTGCTGTTTTTTTCAAAATGTTACAAAGATGTGCTAAAGAAAACCTAAAGATAATTAATTTATCTATAATTAAAGAAAATATAATTTCCCATTACCCCATAAAATCATACTGTTAATCAGATTTTTATAACTATAATAGTTAATTATTTTACAGTTATTACATTTTAAAGGGACATTAAACACCTTGAGATGGTAATATAAAATTATATTTTTATACATACACATATGAAGTCTGCAATATACTTTCATTATTCATTTTGTCCCCTTTTTAATGTAATTCCAATCTGAAATTGTGAGTTTTTCAGTTCCTGTTAGAAATGGAAGTGCAGAACACTGTTAAAATCCACACAGCCATTGGCTGCACACTCAAGTGACCTTTTAACAACTGTCCCTAATTGGCCACAGCAGATAAGGTAAAACAAGAAATTACACTAGCTTTTATTATTATTAATTTATAGGTGTTATATCTAAATCCAGACTGGCTCCTATCTTGTGGAACTCTCTGCCTCGCTCCACAAGACTCTCCACTAGTTTTGAAAGCTTCAAGAACTCCCTAAAGACTCTACTGTTCAGGGATGCATACAACCTACGCTAACCTTTCTTTATACCAGTTCCTCTCCTCCATTGCTATCCCCTGAACCCCTTAGCATGTAAGCCTAAGAGTCCAGCTGTTTGTAGATCACCTTCTTTACAGCTGACTACAACAGTGAAACTCTTGGCAGGGCCCTCTACCCATTTGATCCCTATAATTGTTTTGTTGTACTCCCCCTTTGTTTATAGCGCTGTCGAATCTGTTGGCTCTCTACAAATAAACAATAATAATAAAACACCAGTATATTCTGTAGCTCTGTAAATGGTACAACTCACAATAAATATGACAAATAAAAGCAAACCAATAGGCCTTATTTCCGAGTGGACTATAATCTAGGGGTATAATTGGAGTTGCTTAGCTCAGGGCTTGACAAATTTCTTTGAAATCTAAGAGTCAAAAATGTAGGGGCCGCCACGAGTGTGTACATATATATATATATATATATATATATATATATATATATATATATATATATATATATATATATATATATATATATATATATAAATCTTTAGGTTAATAAGTACTCTCACCAAACTGGTCAGGTAGGCACCAGGGTGCAAAAATAGGAATAATAGACTAGCAAGAAATAAGCACTCTCTGGTTTTGTAAAACAAATAGTATATTTAAATAGCATATATATATATATATTTATATATATATATACACACACACCATATACTGTATGTAGTGTGTGTGTGTGTATATATATATATATACACACATATATATTTATATATATATACATATATATATATATTTATTTATATATATATATATATATATACTGTATATACACTATATATACAGTATATAATTTAATATATATATTAAATTATTAATAAAAAGAAAGAAAAAGGACAGGATTTTTATTAATCCTGAAAAAAGCGAGGGGATACAGCACTCTTTTTTATTGAAAATTATCCAATTTATTAGGTTAACAGACACAATTCAAAGGGAAATTGCATTGTACGTGATTTTTTTTTTATATATACAGTATCTCACGAAAGTGCGTACACCCCTCACATTTTTGTAAATATTTAATTATATCTTTTCATGTGACAACACTGAAGAAATTACACTTTGCTACAATGCAAAGTAGTGAGTGTACAGCCTGTATAACAGTGTAAATTTGCTGTACCCTGAAAATAACTCAACACACAGCCATTAATGTCTAAACCGTTGGCATCAAAAGTGTGTACACCCCTAAGTGGAAATGTCCAAATTGGGCCCAATTAGCCATTTTCCCTCCCCGGTGTAATGTGACTCGTTAGTGTTTCAAGGTCTCAGATGTGAATGGGGAGCATGCATGTTAAATTTGGTGTTATCACTCTCAAACTCTCTCATACTGGTCACTGGAAGTTCAACATGGCACCTCATGGCAAAGAACTCTCTGAGGATCTGAAAAAAACTAATTGTTGCTATAAATAATGATGGCCTAGGCTATAAGAAGATTGCCAAGACCCTGAAACTGAGCTCCAACATGGTGGGCAAGACCATACAGCAGTTTCACAGCACAGGTTCCACACAGAACAGGTCGACCGAAGAAGTTGAGTGCACGTGCTGAGAGTCATATTCAGAGTTTGTCTTTGGGAAATAGACGTATCAGTGCTGCCAGCATTGCTGCAGAGGTTGAAGGGGTGGGGGGTCAGCCTGTCAGTGCTCAGACCATACGTCGCACACTGCATCAAATTGGTCTGCATGGCTGTCGTCCCAGAAGGCAGCCTCTTCTTAGGATGATGCACAAGAAAGCTGGCAAACACTTTGCTGAAGACAAGCAGACTAAGGACATTGATTACTGGAACCATGTCCTGTGGTCCGATGAGACCAAGATAAACTTATTAGGTTCAGATGGTGTCAAGCGTGTGTGGCGGCAACCAGGTGACGATCACAAAGACAAGTGTGTCTTACCTACAGTCAAGTATGGTGGTGGGAGTCAGGTAGGCACCAGCATGAGTGTTGCCGGGACTGGGGAGCTACAGTTCATTGAGGGAACCATGAATACCAACGTATACTGTGACATACTGAAGCAGAGCATGATCACCTCCCTTCGGAGACTGGGCCGCATGATAACGACCCCAAACACACCTCTAAGACTTGCTAAAGAAGCTGAGGGTAAAGGTGATGGACTGGCCAAGTATGTCTCCAGACCTAAACCATATTGAGCATCTGTGGGGCATCCTCAAACGGAAGGTGGGGGTGCGCAGGGTCTCTAACATCCACCAGCTCCGTGATGTCGTCATGGAGGAGTGGAAGAGGATTCCAGTGGCAACCTGTGAAGCTCTGGTGAACTGCATGCCCAAGAGGGTTAAGGCAGTGCTGGAAAATAATGGTGGCCACATAAAATATTGACACTTTGGGCCCAATTTGGACATTTCCACTTAGGGGTGTACTCACTTTTGTTGCCAACGGTTTAGACATTAATAGCTGTGTGTTGAGGTATTTTGAGGGGACAGCAAATTTACACTGTTATACAGGCTGTACACTCACTACTTTACATTGTAGCAAAGTGTCATTTCTTCAATGTTGTCACATGAAAAGATATAATAAAATATTTACACAAATGTGAGGGGTGTACTCACTTTTGTGAGATACTGTACATATCCACACATTAAAAACCATGATATGTGCACAAAGCTGGCCAGCCACAATATATTGATATGAAACTTCATATAAACGCAAAAAAAGAAATATCATCATTATCACAAGTGAGTAAAGCTCACTACGATGTATACAACAGTATACATAAAGAACAAACAGATATGTCCCAAATCTAAACAATATTATCTACTAACACCATAAGGCAGGTATTAAGTTCATCAGAATGTGGCTTATCATCACATTCTGATGAACTTAATACCTGCCTTATGGTATTAGTGGATAATATTGTTCAGATTTGGGACATATCTGTTTGTTCTTTCTGTATACATACATGTTGTTGTGTACATTGTAGTGAGCTTCACTCACTTGTGCTAATGATGATAGTTCTTTATTTTGCGTTTATATGAAGTTTCATATGAATATATTGTGGCTGGCCAGCTTTGTGCACATATCATGGTTTTTAATGTGTGGATATGTATATAGAATTTTTTTTTCACCTACAATGCAATTTCCCTTTGAATTGTTTCTGTTAGCCTAATATATTGGATAATTTTTGATAAAAAGAGTGCTGTATCCCCTCGCTTTTTTCAGGATATGTTAAAATCCTGTCCTTTTTCTTTCTTTTTATTATTAATTTAAACCAAAGACTTTTTGAGGGTCTGCACCAAATATGCCTCTGCATATTATATGGAAATTGGGACTAACCGCCCAGTTTGTATAGTCATCTCTCTTCCACTCTTTATATATATATATATATATATATATATATATATACATACATACACATATAAAAATTTTTTTAATAATAATAATATATATATATACTGTATACTCTATATATATGTATATATACTGTATATATATATATACTGTATACTCTCTAAATATATATTTATATACTATATATATATATATATATATATATATATATATATATATATATATATATATATATATATATATATATATATCAAGAAACAAAGTGAAGCACTCACTGGACTTTGAGGTCCCGAAACGTCACTAAATAAATATTTCAGTTTGATATCCAAACGTCCCTTCTTCTGACCTTTATGGTTGTAAATAGACTTTGTATGGTAGTTTTCGAAGTAGAGACAGAGTTATAGTCCACCTTCACCTAATGTTCCACCAATGTTATATCCCAATAAGAGTAAAAGGATGTACGCTTACCCACTCTTACCCCAATCTTATGACATTAGTTTGAAGTATATGGGGAGGGCTGAGGTCACCACTTGGAATCAGCCAGATTTTCCAATCCTGGATCGGGACTCATTGTAATGGTGGATCTCAAAGCATGAGTGGTTCCAAATATAAAGAAATAAAAAATCTCATAGTGTAATATTGTTGTAGTTATGAAACAATTTATTAGTTGCAACTATCCTCTGATGAAAAAGGTATTTTCATACTTCAAAACGCGTACAGAAACTAATGAGTGGGCTGTTATATTTATACTGAACTGGTGATTACATGGTACTATTGTTGCAGATTTCAAGTCCGAAGGTATTTTCATACTTTGAAACGCGTAAGGAAACTAACAAGTGGACTGTTATATTTATACTGAACTGGTAATTACATGGTTCTATTGTTGTGGATTTCACGTCCGAAAGTGATGTCTGTGATGAAACGTTTCTAAGCTTCTAAATGCAAAGATTTTTCTCATACAATTATCCGGAGATATATTGTGAGAAAAATCTTTGCATACAGAAGCTTAGAAACGTTTCATCACAGACATCACTTTCGGACGTGAAATCCACAACAATAGAACCAGTTCCGTATAAATATAACAGTCCACTCGTTAGTTTCCTTACGCGTTTCAAAGTATGAAAATACCTTCTTCATCAGAGGATAGTTTAAATTAATAAATTGTTTCATAGCTACAACAATATTACACTATGAGATTTTTTATTTCTTGGAACCACTCGTGCTTTGAGATCCACCATTACAGTCCTGATCCAGGATTGGAAAATCTGTCTGATTCCAAATAGTTATCTCTGCCCTCCCCATATACTTCAAACTTACCTCATAGGATTGGGGTAAGAGTGGGTAAGCGTACATCCTTTTACTCTTATTGGGATATACCACTGGTGGAACATTAGGTGAAGGTGGACTATAACTCTGTCACTACTTTGAAAACTACAATACAAAGTCTATTTACAACCATAAAGACTGTTATCTCTGTGTGCTTGTTATTTTATAGATTTTCTCTTGATATCACTATATATATATCTATATATATAAAAGAAGAAGTCCTGAATGACTGACTGGCTCATCAACGCCCAGCTCAAAACGTTTAACCTAGGAACGTGAGATTTGGAAGGTGCGTTGTTTTTATGATGTAGGCACCCACTAAGGAAGGATTTTTGAAATTACGTCCCTAAGGGGGTGAAAGATGGCGGTGAACTTACAGACATAAACATTGGTATTTAGATTATCGTTGAAAAATAAACATGTGTTTTATCATTTCCCCAAAATCCACTTAAGGGGGGTCAAAAGAGGGTGGGGGGCTGATTTATGAGGATACCTATATCTAAAAAACCGACAGTGTTACAGATGTGAAAATTGATGTTAAAATTCTCCTTGAAAAATAAAGAAACACATGTTTCACCATTTCCCCAAAATCCACTTAAGGGGGTCAAAAGAGGGGGGGGGGGCTGATTTATGAGGATACCTATATTGCAAAAACCGACGATGTTACAGACGTGAAAATTGCTATTTAGATTCTCATTGAAAAATAAAGAAACACGTGTTTCATCATTTCGCCAAAATCCACTTAAGGGGGTCAAAAGGGGGGGGGCTGATTTATGAGAATACCTATATCTCAAAAACCGACAATGTTACATACTTGAAAATTGATACTAAGATTCTCCTTGAAAAATAAAGAAACAAGTCCTGAAGAAGTCCTGAATGACTGACTGGCTCATCAACGCCCAGCTCAAAACGTTTAACCTAGGAACGTGAGATTTGGAAGGTGCGTTGTTTTTATGATGTAGGCACCCACTAAGGAAGGATTTTTGAAATTACGTCCCTAAGGGGGTGAAAGATGGCGGTGAATTTACAGACATAAACATTGGTATTTAGATTCTCGTTGAAAAATAAACACGTGTTTTATCATTTCCCCAAAATCCACTTAAGGGGGGGTCAAAAGAGGGTGAGGGGCTGATTTATGAGGATACCTATATCTAAAAAACCGACAATGTTACAGATGTGAAAATTGGTATTAAAATTCTCCTTGAAAAATAAAGAAACACATGTTTCACCATTTCCCCAAAATCCACTTAAGGGGGTCAAAAGAGGGGGGGCTGATTTATGAGGATACCTATATTGCAAAAACCGACGATGTTACAGACGTGAAAATTGGTATTTAGATTCTCATTGAAAAATAAAGAAACACGTGTTTCATCATTTCCCCAAAATCTACTTAAGGGGGTCAAAAGGGGGAGGCTGATTTATGAGAATACCTATATCTCAAAAACCGACAATGTTACATACGTGAAAATTGATACTAAGATTCTCCTTGAAAAATAAAGAAACACATGTTTTAACATTTCCCCAAAATTCACTTAAGGGGGGACAAAAGGGGAGGGGGCTGATTTATAAAGGATACCTATATCTCAAAAACCAACAATGTTACAGACATGAAAATTGGTATTTATATTCTCCTTGAAAAATAAAGAAACGTGTTTTACCATTTCCCCAAAATCTACTTAAGTGTGGTCAAAAGAGGGGGGGGGATGATTTATGAGGATACCTATATCTCAAAAACCGACAATGAAAATTGGCATTCAGATTCTCCTTGAAAAATAAAGAAACACGTGTTTTAACATTTCCCAAAAATTTACTTAAGGGGAGTCAAAAGGGGGGTGGCTGATTTATGAGGAGTGGTCATATTTTTTGCTGTTTTTTACAAATCATAAAATCAATGTGAGTGAAGCCGCGGGGAACAGCTAGTATATATACAGTATCTCACAAAAGTGAGTACACACCTCACATGTTTGTAAATATTTTATTATATCTTTTTATGTGACAACACTGAATAAATGACACTTTGCTAAAATGTAAAGTAGTGAGTGTACAGCCTATATAAAAGTGTAAATTTGCTGTCCCCTCAAAATAATTCAACACACAGCCATTAACGTCTAAGCTGTTAGCAACAAAAGTGAGTACACCCCTCAGTGGAAATGTCCAAATTGGGCCCATTTGGCAATTTTCCCTACCGGGTGTCATGTGACTCGTTAGTGTTACAAGGTCACAGGTGTGAATGGGGAGCAGGTGTGTTAAATTTGGTGTTATCGCTCTCACACTGGTCACTGGAAGTTCAACATGGCACCTCATGGCAAAGAACTCTCTGAGGATCTGAAAAAAATAATTATTGCTCTACATAAAGATGATCTAGGCTATATGAAGATTGCCAAGACCCTGAAACTGAGCTGCAGCATGGTGGGCAAGACCATACAGCGGTTTCACAGGAAAGGGTCCACTCAGAACAGGCCTCGCCATGGTCGACCAAAGAAGTTGAGAGCATGTTTTCAGCGTCATATCCAGAGGTTGTCTTTGGGAAATAGTCTGCTTGTCTTCATCAAACTGTTTGCGGGCTTTCTTGTGCATAACCTTAGAAGAGGCTTCCTTCTGGGACGACAGCCATTCAGACCAATTTGATGCAGTGTGCGTCATATGGTCTGAGCACTGACAGGCTGACTCCCCACCCCTTCAATCTCTGCAGCAATGCTGGCAGCACTCATATGTCTAAGGACATGGATTACTGAAACCATGTCCTGTGGTCCGATGAGACCAAGATAAACTTATTTGGTTCAGATGGTGTCAAGCGTGTGTGGCGGCAATCAGGTGAAGAGTAGAAAGACAAGTGTGTCTTGCCTACAGTCAAGCATGGTGGTGGGAGTGTGATGGTCTGTGCCTGCATGAGTGCTGCTGGCACTGGGGAGCTACAGTTTATTGAGGGAACCTTGAATGCCAACATGTACTGTGACATACTGAAGCAGAGCATGAGCCCCTCCCTTCGGAGACTGGGCCGCAGGGCAGTACTCCAACATGATAACGACCCCAAACACACCTCCAAGACGACCACTGCCTTGCTAAAGAAGCTAAGGGTAAAGGTGATGGACTGGCCAAGCATGTCTCCAGACCTAAACCAATTGAGCATCTGTGGGGCATCCTCAATCGGAAGGTGGGGGAGCACAAGGTCTCTAACATCCAACAGCTCCGTGATGTCATCATGGAGGAGTGGAGGAGGACTCCAGTGGCAACCTGTGAAGATCTGATGAACTCCATGCCCAAGAGGGTTAAGGCAGTGCTGGAAAATAATGGTGGCCACACAAAATATTGACACTTTGGGCCCAATTTGGACATTTCCACTTAGGGGTGTACTCACTTTTGTTGCCAACGGTTTAGACATTAATGGCTGTGTGTTGAGTTATTTTGAGGGGACAACAAATTTACACTGTTATACAGGCTGTACACTCACTACTTTACATTGTAGTAAAGTGTCACTTCTTCAGTGTTGTCACATGAAAAAATATAATAAAATATTTACAAAAATGTGAGGGGTGTACTCACTTTTGTGAGATACTGTATATATATATATATATATATATATATATATATATATATTAACACTACTATTTACATATTTCCAGGGATATGGGACACCTTGCAACCCCACAGTGTTGCAGCTAACACACAGGGTATGGGATATACATATATAAGTAAGGACACCTTGCCATCCCACAGCAGTACGATGTATGCTTGCAGGCCAGTTCCCTAACAACCCGGTGCTCACAGTGCCGCCAGGAAAGAAGGCTTGAGGAGCGGGGTTACACATGCGATCTTGAAGCCCCAATATTGGGATATCTGTACGCACACTGTCTATCAGTGTAACAGTGAAAGCAGTTGTGCTGGGATGGAAGATGGATGAGTGGTGGGAGACAGAGTGCCTTGCGCATTTGGGTGGAGGAGGAGCTTATACCGGCACTGACTCTGAGTTATTTTGTAAGGCACCAGAGGGAACGGTGCTGCTCGGCCCTCCCAAGTGGTGGATCTCCAGGGCCCGGTGGACGCAAATGGTTTATGTGACCTTTGGGACCCTGGAACTTCCGCCACTGGTAAAATGTAAAAAAAGATCACTGCTCTCCAATTTTGCGCCCCACTGCTTGTGCGCACTAAGGCAGTTGCCTAGATGGTCTTATTAAAACGCCAGGCCTGATGTGGTGCAAATAGTGGATAAAACATATATTTGTGGGTTGTAAACTAATAGCATGAGGGACAATTTCCAAAATATTTACATATTAGAGTTGAAGAGAAATTGAACAACAATTATTCTCCATGTAAAATGTTTTGGACTAGATTACAAGTGGCACACTATTTAGCGCTTTCACTCGAGAGTTTACATTGCCAGAAGTAATGTTTTAGCACTTGTATTATAAGTTGTAAGTAAAAATGTTGCGTGCGAGTGAAATCTCAAACCCATTAACTAAAGAACTTTCGATATTGTAACTATTTCCACTGATTTCTTTGGGAACTATTCATTATAATACAAATGTTATGTTGACAATGAGGAGCATTAGATTTCATGTGAGCCATACATTAGATAATTATTGTTATTGAATAAGGCAGGTATCCTAATATGGCTCATATCATATGAGATCTAATCCTCAGCATTAAAGGGACATAATACTCCTATGCTAAATCACTTGAAACTAATGCAGTATAACTGTAAAAAGCTGACAGGAAAATATCACCTGAGAATATCTATGTAAAAAAGGAAGATATTTTACCTCACAATTTCCTCAGCTCAGCAGAGTAAGTTCTGTGTAAAAAGTTATACTCAGTTGCTCCCAGCTGCAGGTAAAAAAAAAAAAAATAATCACGAAATCAACAGCAGCCAATCAGCATCAGCAGTGCTGAAGTCATGAACTCTTTTACTGTGATCTCATGAGATTTGACTTAACTCTCATGAGATTTCATAGAAAACTTCCTTACACTGAATAGGGAAATAAGATGAGTGTGCACGAAAGCTCACTCCCTTAGCTGTCCCGGGACAGACATAC